>NC_089208.1:12547626-12675693 GCF_963930695.1 Labrus bergylta
TCCCTGAGAGACACATGTCATCATGGTAACACTTTATTAAACCTTATGCCAGGGTCTGAGTACTCAAGTCCAGGACTCGGACTGGAGTCTGACTGACCGGATTATGACTTGTGCACTGATGACTCAGACTTGGACTGAGACCCACCGCAGCAGAAAACGATCAGAGCACATCTGTGCAGGACACACAGCCATTTATCATTTAAATCATAGTTAGACAACGACTGCAACTATAGTCAATAACACAAACCTACAGTGCACATATACAGACACCTATACTGTTTCTCAGCATATCCTGCACATATGTATGCGCACACACACACACACGCACACACACACACATGCACACACACACACACACACACACACACACACACGCAGGGCTGCTAGGAGCGTTCAAACGTCGCTGTGGCTCAGTTTCACGTGCTGAGGTTGGTGTAGCCGTTTTGCTGAAACATTATAGCCACAAAATCGTCCATTTATGTTTCCTCTCTTCCTCGGGGTAATTAGCCGGCCTTGAAGTGGCTTTAGCTGCGCCTTCCTTTTTTTACACACACTCAGGGAGGCTGGCTGAGAGCACTCATTTAACCCATAATTATCAAGGTCTCTGTATTTAAAAAAGGCCCCCTCCTCACCCCACCACACACATCCACTCGCACAACTTACACATAATTACCTTAGCTGAGACAGACGAGTGTGTACATGCATGTGTGGGACAACCACGCACACAGACACACAGACACACACACACACACACAAAATCACACACATTCACGTAAGATCGAATAACACGCAGCTATGTTTTTGTTCAAAGGAAAACTAGTCACACGTGTGTTCAGGTGCAGGAACACAACAACACAAAAATACAGCCAACTTTTCGTGTTAAGATAAATCATTAGGGAATCAATTCAAAGTTAGAATGAGAGGTAACAGAAGTTATCTGTGATCAACTAAACTTTGATTTATGTATTTAATCTGAATATGTGTGCTCTTTCAGAGCTTCGGACAGAATAGCCTGAACTGGTGAAAAGGTTGATATCAGGTGTGCAAGCTGAGGATCTGAAAATCAGTTTAGTATGGCTTCATGACACCAAATAGCGCACTCACACTAGGTCCAGTTGTCCTGTACCGTGCTGAAGATTGCCCCTACAGGGGCATCAGTGTGTGTATTTATATTATATTTTATTATATTTATAATTTAGGTTTTAGAACTATCACTGCACTACAATATACATCTTTATGTGCCAAAGTCATAGCCTAATAATGTGTTCCCATAACAAACAACTTTATGATGATATCAAAGGTTGTGTTGCTGTGGACTGAGGTACCGATGGCTGCTTGTTAGTGACGTATACTATACCAGTGTGTCATCCACTCATTTTCATCTTCACGATGATCAATCCCAGGAGATATTTATGATGCATTTATCTCAAAACTAGCAATATTTGCTGAAATGGTGAGTAATCATTTCAGGTAACCTGTGTGGAGTTCATGACCTCTTAAGGTACTGTTAGTATTAGGTAAGTGTAATGCTTGAATCTTACAAGTGTTGCAAGCCTTTATGATGAACAGTTCTCAGTGGCAATGTGCAATGAAATGTCCCAACAAAAACAACGAAGAAGAAGACTGCAAGTTATTAAAGATAAAGAAGCAATTCATAGTTAAAGAGATGAAGTGGATTACTGTACATTAATCATGTAAGCAGCCGTACAAATGAAGAAAACCATTGCCAAAGCGTTGCATAATAAATCGCCTGTTTGTTGATTACATCAAAGATGCAATTACTTCAAAGACGCGATTACTTTAAAAATTCCAATTAGATATCAGCACCTCTTTATGTGCATCAGGAGCTGTAGATGCATCCCTCAGTGTCTCTGTAGTCTAATTTTACTTGAAAGGCCTTTGATTTAACAGCATATTGTTGCTGCCTTTTATCTCCACTTTATTTGAACAGAAATCTGCTGCTGAATACAAGAGTTAATGGGATCTCAGACATCACTTGTTTGTGATGAAGGCCCTCCACCTTGACCCTGACACACACAGACACACGCGAGCGCACACACAGAGTCCTATGTATGCATTTCACATACACACGCGTGCAAAGAAACGCAGTGGCTTGCACACACGCCTTCATTCAGAGGACCTTATGCTGATAGAACACCTCTAATGTATTCTTTAGTTTTCAGATGACACACTAAGTAGATTCGTCTCTTTTTATATTTGAAGCGGAAATTAAAGCGTCCTCTCTTTTGTTCCCCCCTCCAGAGTGCTTTTGAGTCTAATGTCTTTAATCTCAAATTTCTCGGAGATGGAACATTCAAAACACTCGTTCACTCTCTTTTCTTTCACGCTCATCCTTGCCCTGGTGTGGCAGACATTAAATAGATGAATATATATGGATATTCATCAGGAATAAATGGACGATTCACCATGCAATCCTTTCAAGTGGCTGCAATCAAACTGCTTTGCAGGAACGGAGCTTCCTCATAAAGAGATCTGAGCACAAAGGTGTCATGTTTTGTCATGAAATGAAACGAGGTTGCACCTCAATAAGCAGTCTCTGTTAAAGGCAAAACAACCATATTGTAAATAGTTTTTTCCATTCTGTATCCTGTGAATTAACCGTCACAGCAAATGCTACATTTGAGAAATAAAAGCCTGGTGACCTTCTATAGAAAATAATTGCTCTGCTTGTAATGCAGTCCATAGTTATTTTAAATGTAGGAGCCAATCCAAATACTTTAAAATATTAAAAATATTAAAAATATATATTTTTTTGACATTAATTTTTCCCACAAGTACCATTTCTGCCTTTTTGTATTTTTGAGCATTGAACTCAAAGTGAAGAAAAAAACATCTACATGTTACCTAAGACTAAACCGGTCTAGGCCTTAAGCACAGGAAAAAATGACACACTGGCAGATAAATAAGAGTAAGAGGAGACTATGAGGTGGCAACTTCTTTCAAAAGAAACTCAAGAATCTCTCACGGGACTTGATCCCATGGAAACTCCTGGCCTAGATCAGACTGAGATTAGATACGATTTGATCTGTATTAGATTCATCTCATCATGATGACTCCTTAAAGGACGGTTAAAGTATGCGATGAAAAAAAGGGACAGCTGTGGGAAATACCTTAACTGTTTGGAACTGGGCAGACTAATTTAGAAATTGTCCTGTATGACTAAGAAAACGCTGGTATGAGTAATATGATTCTGAAAGAAAAAATGCAGCATGTTCACGGAAAGTGGTTACATCGATTCCCCAAATGGATTGGTTTCTTACTTTAATCCACCAGTTGATCTAAATACCTGCTTATGTTAAGCTGCTTTTCATTATCAATATATATATCACAGTACTGAAGAAGAAACACTGAAGAAAAAAAAGTGTTATCTGACTGCTTTCCAACCAGAGTGCTTTGATGAGTTCCCTGATAACATCCTCTGCTGCTGCGTGTGAAATTTTCTCTTAAATACACAAAAAACTTGAGAAATCATTTGATTGGTCACATGATGAGACAGGGTTAAAAGAAATAGATTTTTCAGTGGTATAAATATAAAATGCATTAAAACCAACTACTGTAAATACAGATTACATGTAAAGGTTCATGGAAATAATAAGAAAATGTCTCTCTAATTTATTTAATTAAGAAAAAGCAGAGAGTCACGTGGGAGACTAAAGATGAACAAAAAGCCGGCTTTATTAAGCTTCAGAGTGGAGGTATTAGCTGGTAATGAAACAGACCGACTTCAATAATGACGCCTGTATAGAGGTGGGAAAAAAATTGATGCATGTACAAATCGGGATTCTTCTCTCCTAAGATTTAAAATCGATTCAGAACTTCCAAAAATCTTCTTTTTTTTCCTAAGTGCTAAGGCTAGCTCTTTAACTCAGTAGATTACCAAATAGAGCAACAAGAAATGCAGCCAGTCTCACAGACGATTGGAGTAGATCCTGAAGTATGTACTAATTCATAAATAGACTTTGAATCCATGGATCCATGAATCCAGAATCGTTTTGAATTGAAAATCGATTCTGAATCAAATCGTGACCCCAAGAATCGAAATCGAATCGTGAGACACCCAAAGATTCCCAGCCCCACCTGTATATGACCTACAGAAGCAAATGAGACCATCAGAGAGCGAATGGACTATTTCAGCACTGTGACTCCAGTCATTTTGAATGCCTGTCCCCCCTGCCACAGGGTACGTGTCAGACGAGGGGATCGACAGCAGAAGGGGGAAACAGGCTTTTTAAAATGTTTCTACATCAAAGACTTAGGAGGAAAAAAAGACTTATATATATAAAGGACAAGATCATCGAAGAGATCATTTGTCCCGCTTTGTCCACAAAGGTCACCCATCAGTTCCTCACAGGAGCTTTAATATGACATCCACAAACAGCTTAAAGGCATTAGTAGATGTGTTTGGTAAGGAATGATGTGGGTTCACTGGATAACTGTTTTTATAAAGAAATACTCAGGGAATGACCCAATTGAACACATCTGCAAACCTTTTGAACACGATACAAACTTTTCCATTAGAACATGTGGATTGGTGGTGAACAACAAAAAGAACTCAGTTAAGGATAAAAATAGAGACAAAGATCGTGGTTCTAAAAACTCTAATAAGTATTCCAATACTTCTATTAAAAGAGAAACATAAGGAAAATGGATAAAATGTAACTAATCATAATTGACCTCAATCTCAAGTCTTTACTATAGTTATAAAACCGTAAAAAAAAATCATGATAAAATCATTTTGTGAACCTAATATCGATATGTGTGTAGTATCCTGAGTGTACTGTATTGTTACATCTCTATTCTGAAGGTTTTGTACATTCGTTTGGTCATACTCTAGCTATGATCTTTTTATGTTTTAGATCGATTTAAAAAAAGATGGCCAGCCTCTGTTACCCACCCTGACCCCCCACAGCCCGTCCCACCCTGGCAGTCATAGTCTTGAGTAGGTCTCCCAATCTGGAAGTCATTGCCTGTTCCAGAGTCAGGAGCCCAAAATGAGAGCCTCTTAGTGGAGGGTTGGGCAACATCAAAGAGCAGGCAACCATAACAACGCAACTGTGTTTAAAAAAGGGCCAAACACCCCCCTCCCCCCCAACAAGCCCGCCCACTCCCCTATTACAGACACATATTGTACACACACACACACACACACACACACACACACACACACACACACACACACACACACACACACACGCACACACACGCACACACACACGCATCCATGTATGCAAGGACAAGCCCAGTGGTGTGCATGAACATACACACACAAACACATGGACACACAAGCACACACACACAAACTATCGTCCACTGCTACCACACACCACTGAAACATCTGGGCCATGGCAATGATGAATCAGAAACCACTGCTTGTAACTCACTGACAGAAACATTGTGTGTGTGTGTGCGCGTGTACATATTACTATGCATCCTGCACTGAAACATAATGGTTCACAGATGACAATAGCCCTATTCACCCTTTACGACCGTCTTTCTAATTATATACGTCTTCTTCTTTAATTCAACAACATTTTCTCCTTCCGCTGATACTCTTTAACCTGAGAGGATACCGGGGTCATGTCCCGTGTATGTCAGGAGCATGTGGTGAATTTAGCAAACTACAGTTTTTAGCCAAGTTGTTACAAAATTATCCACGCCATTTCGAGGAACAATTATTATATTAATGGTGGATTCATCGATTCTCAAACATTAAGTTCTTGTGAGGACGGCTTTGAGGAGTATCATGCTTAATAAAAACAACTACTGCTGCTAGTTCTACAGCTATTACATCACTGCTTACATAGCATTTTATAAAAGGGAATGTAGAAGTAAAGCTAAAATGCTTTTGGTAGTGATGACAGCATTTGTGAAAAACTAAATATAGAAACATTAAATGTGTTTCTTTGTAAATGGTAGCTTTGATTTTTTTTTTTTTTTCTTGCACAGGAAGATTCACTTTTCACAGCTCAGGCTCAGTGTGGTGAGAAAAACCTTTGAGCTCTGCTGCAGCTGTCTCGGGGCCATGGATGTGACTGCGTGCAAAAATCAAATCCAACCAAAGCGATGGCATTTAGAGATGAGTTATCACTCTCTTAATGAATGGATGACTGGAGACAGACAAGACGGCAACTTTCTCCTCGAGACTGCGGTGACGGTTTCCCTCCGCACAAATGATCTCTAATGATCGGTCCTACAGAGAGCTAATTAATGGTGTACTTGTTTATTTCGTTCAGAAAGTTCCAGAATTAACAACTTGTTTTTGACATTTGGGAGATCATCCGCAATTCAAATATTGACACAGGGAGACGAAGGAGGAAATGAGGAGACCACAGAGGACGTAAATCCTCTCTGAGACTCACTTCCTCCTGGGTTTGGTTTTACACAAACAATAGATACTACGACTTCTTCAGGCCGCAGTTATATTTGTCCGTATTGTGGGAACTGGTTAGAAGACTTTTTTTGATAGCAGCATTGTTGGAAATGCACGAGGGCTAAGAGCAACGAAAAAAAAGGCGTTGAGATCGTTTCCAGTATAAAATGTCACACTTGCATAACTTGTTTTTAGCCGATCTGCTGGCTGCAGCTTGGGAAGAAAGTTTTATCCCACAAGTGACCTTTAGATGGATCTACGTCTGCCCGCTGTACAGTGTGAGGGACGGAAACACCAGCTTTGTTTTCCCCCCGTAGTGATAGCGATCCTGTCTGCAGGTTTTATGTGGTGACTCCCCCTGTGTAGATGACAGATCTTGTCTGTCGCTTACTCATTGTGAAACATTTCCTGTGCGGCTGCCGAGGACAGCTTTCACTCACCCGCTCAGCCTAAATACCAGACCATGTGCCGAAATGGGAAATGCCACCAGGCATTAAAAAAACCCTTCAATGATGCGTTTCCTGTGTGCCAGAATCTATTTATTATACAAATACAGCCACCAGATACCCCAGAAAAAGAATAACAGGTCCTGGTTAGAGCACTTTTGTTAGAAAGAGACAAATCAAATTTGAAGGGTCCAAAGAGACAGAATTCAGAGACCTTTAAATGGGAAACAAAGAGTTTTGACCCCCGCCTAACATTTGAATGAAACAGGTGAAACAGAAATTTCCATTACAAATGGTTAAGTGCCAATTAGGTGAAAACTTGCATTACGGTTAATACAGAGTGAAGAACTCAGCATGAAGGTATATGGACTTATAATAATATCTGTAAATGTTCAACCTCAAATTCATTTTGTGAAGAAAAATGCAGATTTGGATTTGATGGCCTGCCCTTCATAATTTATATTCTCATGTGTTTTTAAATGGAATACTTTTGTTGTTCAACAAAGCTAAAACACTTTGAGACACAACAGTCGGTTCATTTATACAATGAAAATGACATTAGGAAAACAAATGAAGCTTGTCTTTTGTCATCTACCCTACCTTAATGAAATGTTACAGTTTGCTCTTCTGGGATGTTTGCTGACTACAAGGAGAAACCTGTTCAAATGTCCCACACTGGAATAACGTTTTTTAATAAAAAAAAACTTCATTAAGCGTGACTACAACATTTAGCTCTTCATATTACAGTATTAATCTGAACATTTAAATGTCCAAATAAAAGAAGAAAAGAAGAGTTGCTAAGCTCTGGGTTCCTCCATACTGTGTAGCAACACCACACATCAGTGAAGGCATGAATTCTGTAAGTCTGAGGATATTTCTTTCTGTGAATACATTCTAACATCTTCTTTCCTATGCACATGTAAATATAAACCATTGCATAATGTGAGCCTCCCATGTTATTCACACTTGTCTAACTCCACTTGTTAAGTCAACTTTCATCGAGTCAGGTTTTAGGAAAGCAGACAACTCAATCAGCTTACATGCTTGTGCCCGCGGGGCCAGCGGTTCACTTCATGTGCACACGATCCGATCGGCTGCTTTGATGTTTGTATCAAAAATACCTCGTCCCTGGACTTTTGGGAGTTATTGGAGCATTGGAGAAATAACTCAGGGGCAGAAAGTGCTGAATGACCATAACATCATGGACTCAAACAAGTAGCCTATATCAAACATATATATTTATATTTGTGCACACACTATGGTTGAATATAAAATATTTGAAGCAAACTTCTTATTGCTAAATGAATTTACAGACTTAAACAACTCAAGACTGATGTCAACTTTTAGAAACTAATTTAAACTCTTCACATGTTGCTTAAGTGATAAAAAAAAACATAGACATAAAAAATTCATCTTACTCAAGGTTGACAAAGGTTCAGAGGGACTGAACCGTTGTGATTTATTTGTAATAAATTGGTGATGCCTAGCAAGAGTAGTGTGTGTGATATTTCTATTCAATGAGATGACTAGTTAATAAAATGTTGCAGCTCTCCTGAAGGAAACACTGGGACTGTGTTAGTGTGAATCATTTAGAAGTAAACGAGGAGTCGACGCTCAAACACAGCCACAAAGCTTACAAACCAATGTCTGTGGGAGACGAGTCATCAATCCCTCAGAGACAAACTCAAGCCCTGAGGCCACCGTCCAATCAGCTCTGTCCTGTCATCGTCTCAGAGAGATCAATGAGTCTGACTCGGGACGGTTAAAAGCACCACCCTTTAAAGATTACAGCCAATACAACAAAAACTCTAAAGAACAAACTATTCATCATGCTTGATGAGAGTCCGCACAGAGGACACAAAGCAGTCAGAAGTTCTTCTCAGAAGTCTCCATGCATGCTGACACCAGCAGCCCAAAGTGGACACCTTTGACTTTCACAAACTTCAAACTGGTTTATTCCAAATCCATGACAAATACTGCAGTGTTTCTGTGGTAGAAATATATATTTTTTAAACTGCATTGACAGTTTTTTTTTTGTTTTTACCTTTTTCTCACCTATCCAATCTGTTTTCATTTAACCCTCACAAAAAGGTGACCTTCAGTTACTTCTCCTTCAGAGCAAGTTTCACTTTACGAAATCATTTTAAAAGGGAAAAAGTCATTTTCTGGAAAACCTTGAACGGTTTTTAAAAATCAAGGTCCAAACAGAACAGGGAAGATGTGATTGGTTCAACCTCTTTATCTGCACAATTGATTCACTGATGTCTCTCTAAATAAAATGTCCTGGATGTCCAACTATCAAGGCTGCAACCTGAATCATTTTTTGCTTTGTGAAACTCCCTTTTCTTCCAATAAAGAGCCCTTGAATTGAAGTTGTCTAAAGGAGAGAAAGAGGAGAGGATCAGTGGAATTAGGAGATGACACTATAAAAGAGGTGGAGGAAGGATGACTTTATATTTCTTATTTTGTTTGAGAAACAGCCCAAATCTAAAGAAACCAAACAACTGATTCAAAAAGGAAAAGTAGAACAGATGATCAGCCTTTTAATATCGATGGCTGATTGTTAAAGACATAAACTGAAGAACCACAGAGGGTGAAAAGAAAGAGAAGAAATGGGGAGATAAAGGAAAGATGGATGTGGAAAAAAGGGAGTAGGGAGCGAGCTGTAATACGCAGCGTTGAAAAATGAAGCCACTGCCAAACTGCAGTTCCTTGAGTGTCCACTTGTGGCTGGCTCCAAGACACCCTGAAGTCCCATACACATCCCATTTAAAAGCCAGTTTTTACAGCAGGAATTAACATGTTTATGGTCCAACAAATTATTTTGGTCTGATTAGTTATTGTCTTCATCGGCACACAGTGTGTGTGTTGCGGGATAACGATACACGTTATCCATTATCCATATACCTGATTGACAGGCGAGCGTGATGTAGTAGTTTGTCAAGGGGTTTTAAACAAAAACAGCCTCAGCTCCAGCTCCTGTTGTTAGGTTGACTGAAAGTTAGGTTGAGACTTCATTTCCAGCGACTGTCACTGTGGGCTTCCAAAGCCCCCTGCAGTAACAGATGGGTGACGTCACTCAGGCTTCATCCATTAATATCTACAGTCTGTGGTTTGGAGAGGCAAAGATAGAGTGATGGATGGATGGATGGGTAGATGGATGTTGCTCTGTCTCCCTCTCCTTTCCTTTCATCTCCTAATTTATTCTGTCTGATTAATTCGTTTTAACCCCAGCGGCTGGAGCGATTCCTCAGGATGTGCGGTGAGCCCCACCTTCCAGCAGCCCCTGCTCTCTTCCCCTTCTTCTCTACTTCTTTTTCTCTCTACCTCTCCAGGCCCCCCTGCTGGGCCGGTCCCCGCTCTATGTTCAGAGAAGCAGTATTGAGGAAACAGAGCTGCATGCCGTAGCCGAGGCAACCATAAAAAACCTACACACCCGTCCACACTGCTAAACACAGCCGCAAAAAATCCATGACCACAGTCCCAAGATTTTTTTCTTCAATTATTTATTTATATCGAAAGGAGTGCAACAAAAAAACAAAAACAAAAACATACACCTAAGAAATATGAAACAGAGAGTTTTAGTTTTATGTGACAATATTTAAATTAATCAAAATTAGACCCAATAAGTGAATACAGCTTATATATTTTTGCAATTGCCCCATTAACCAGGTATTTCTACCCATGGACTATAAATTATATGGAGAAAACTGTAACCTATAAAACCTCTTAAACTATAATGCATTGCATTTTTTGAATTCCCTGATTTTTTTCATCTCATCTTATTATACTTCTACATATTTCTCTTTTGATCAGGTTTGGACTGTTTACCAACGATCAATAGATAGAAAAAAAATAATGCTTGTACTGATAGCCCATAATAACCTGTTTACATGGCCTAAACCAATAGCATGGATTTTACCTCTTTTAAAAAAAAAAAAATGTAAAACATAGTTTCACATGAAGAGGGTTCTCATGCATTCAAATACCAATCTTAAACCATAACATTGAACACGAAGGAACCAGGAGTAGCGGTCAAGAGGTTTAATATGTTAATCAAGGATGATGTGTACTTTGAGATTTAAAATAGTCGGTACTGTGATAGAAAAACTGTGTTTGTAATGTGCTAAATGTTACATCTATCTCACTGAACCGAAATGAAAAACTGGTTCAACTCAGAGAGCTTTAAAGCACACACTCTATAACTTCATATGTGTAGTTAAAAAAAGCCCAGAGAAATTGCAAATTGAATGTTACAAGCCTCAGTTTCAGCCAGAGTACATGAGATGAACTTGAAAACTTAACCCCAGAGTTTTTATTCAAACACCTGGAAAAACAGCTTCAGCTTCCCTC
Source organism: Labrus bergylta (assembly GCF_963930695.1). Taxonomy (NCBI): domain Eukaryota; kingdom Metazoa; phylum Chordata; class Actinopteri; order Labriformes; family Labridae; genus Labrus; species Labrus bergylta. Next base: position 12,558,817 of record NC_089208.1, read on the forward strand.
TCGACTCTCATGTACGCTTATAAGTGGTTGTTACCACATGTGGTTTGGCCTGGGCTCACGAGGTTATATGATGCTTTTCCTGTATAATGGATATCGCCTTCAGTCAGTTACTTTTTAACAGCTGCATCAGAGTGCTTGAGAAAGTCGTGGAGTTAAATTTAATAATTAATAACATCCCTAACAGAACACATATTATTGTTCAATGATTTGATTTATTCAGGCATCTCTCAATAGTTTAAAGCACTGACAGGTGATTACGCTCTGTTAGATTCCTGGAACATTTTACTTCACTGTTCTTTTTAATTTTATAAAGCAGCAGGTCTTATCTTTAGCTGTAAAAACTTGTTTGATCATGTAATAGCCTTTCCTGTTCTTTAATCCCTGCTCTTCTTTGTGTGTTTTTTCACCCAAATCAATACAGAAATGTCATAAATACCCCGCTCTCTCTCTGTATCTGTCTCCATGGTGCTGAGAGATGCACCTCGTGTGTTTTGGCAAACATACTTTGCTGTAGTTTGACTGGCTTGAATTATAGATGGGAGACGCGAGCCACCCGCTGCTTGTTTGTTTGTTCGGGACTTTTTTGTAAGCAAAGGGAACGAGAGAGGAGCGAGACACAAGGAGAAATGTAATGTAATTGAGGGAGCACTGAGAGATGGAGGGAAAGAGGGATGAAAAAGAGAAGAGAAGACATTTAAAAAAAGAGAGATACAAAAGAAAATGGAGAAGAACAGAAAACAGGAGAGTTTAATTCTGCAAAGGCCACCCGTGTGAAAGATGGAAGTCATACATGGTATGAATGAAGTGCATCAAACCTAAAATCAAAGTTCTGTGTTTATTCTAAGCTGCAGCATGCACCATTTTTGTGATATCTGTGAGTTTTCAGCTCAAAGCAGGTTCCCTGCTGAGATTTGCTAAGATGGTATTTTATTGTGGTGGAGTTATATTTTGAAAGGGTTTTGAGGTTGATTTTGAAATGTGGCCTCACAAGTCCAACATGTACTTGCTTAGAGAAAAAAAACTAATAACATCTGAAATCAAAGCAGAGAGAATAAAAGAGCTGAAATGGTAAACAAAAAAAATAAATAGAGACATGCAGCAAAACACACAGACACACACACGCTGCCATCATGGTGGCAGAAAAAAAGACCCGTGAAGAAGTCCTTGTATCCGCAGTCATAATTGTTTGTTACCGAGCGCTGCCTTACATCACTGACCGCCCCGTCCCTGCTCTGCACCTCAGTGTCGGTTCTTCTGATTCCAGGGGGGGGAACCCTCCTCCGCCCGTCCAGATCACATTACACAGGGCTCAGAGCTCTGATGTGGGTTTGCACAGAAAACGTACAAACTCCGAACCCACAACCACACAGGCCGGCTCGGCACAGGCCTCGTCCTGCGGTCTGCTCGCTATGAAGGAATATTTTTGTATATTCCCTGACGATATCCCCCCCCCCCTCCCCTCCCCACATGATGCTCTCATTTAGAGAGGGGGGTTTATTTACAAAGCTTTAAATGTCGGTGGTTGTGACAAGTTGTGCCGGCGGGATGCACACAGCGTTTCATCGGGTTTCTCTTGTGGACAGAAGGATTTTGGTAGGAGTTGGAGACAATAAGAATAATCGGTGACAGAGCTGAGGGTGGAGAGCAGAGAGTCAGTTTAGTTTAGGGCAGGAATAAAGATATTGGTAAGGAGTCACAGAGTGAGGGCCAAACTAGAGAACAGATACTGATGAAGAACTTCTGGTCATCACAGTAAATTAGAATGTCACATGGTTTTTCACAAGGATGGAGGGTAGAAGAAGATTTGTATGTAGACAAGCAGATGAGTTACATTTTGAGCTTAAATATCATTGACGTAAGTATAAATTGTATCTGTTGATTTTACAAATGAGGGCATTTTCAATAGTGTAACAAATCATTTAGTCTATTCATTTTTAAAAAGTAAAGCGTGCTTTTCATAGAGATGTCTTTTGTTATTTTTCTGGCTTTGAAAAGGACGGAATAATCATTACTGCTCCTGTGATGAACTGTGAACGTATGAAAGAAGAGTTTTCTGGCTCTTTTTTGTTGTATGTCTAACATAAAACTTACAAAAAAACAAAAATGATGGAGTACAGGAGGTGTGTAAAAAAGGTGCATGAATAACTGAGATGTCAGAATGAGTAATTATACACACATGTAGAAAGAAAAGCAACCTAAAAAACACACAAGCACACTCACCAACACACCACTCACAGCATCTTGGCCAGCTCTCACCTTTTCATCCTTCTCCTTTCTACACACACATCAATTAAATCACTTTCCATTGGCCAGGTCTTGTACTATATTAGCAGCCTGCCTTCTCACTCTGTCTCTGAGCCAGTCTCTCTTTAATCTTCAGGAGATGTTCCCATTGATGCATCTATTGATTTGATGTTGCGCCAGCTGCTTTTATCTCCAGGAACTCAAAGAGGTGTTATAGAAAAGATGTGCACTCCCCACCAGGTTTAACTATGCAGACCGTGGTTTGTGCTACTGGACAGTTTGTCTTACCCTGGGGCTGGACAAAACCCCTCGGACAAAATAAAGATGAAAGATTTTTCCATTTAAAACAATAGAATCAGGATTAAGGCATTTATTCAGAACATCTTAGAAGTTTAAAGTTAATCATCTTGTTTGGTTTAATTAACTGAACAACTGAAATGTGAACACAAAGCAAGCTAAAATGATGCAAAATGCTATGAAAGGCCTTTTTTTTTTGTAATGTATCAACTTTGACTTAAGGAAAATAAGCTCTCCTCTTAGAAAGCAAACAAACATGTAAGTGCAACACTTTTGGTGATCTTGACATCTTTCCCATGAATTCAAAAATAAAATACAGCCATGACTCCACCCATTTACTTAGAGGGCTAAATTATTTTAGAATAATTAAAAGATCTGATACCATAGTTAACTCCAAAATAAAATCAAAGCATCAAGGTTGTTAGCTATTTTTAGATTTAAGAAGGTCTAACCCGTCCGTTTTAATTTTCTCCCAGACTACTGACAATATTTATGTACCACGAATCAGTTGTAGTTGTAGAGCTCCAAACATGTTTCAGTCATCCAAAGAATAAAATCATGCAAAAGAAGGTACTAAACCTTAAAGGTGATCATGCATCTTCAAAGATGTAGGTAAATGGAATAAACACTCTGAGTGACATGAAGCAACCCTCTGTGACCCCAAATTGTTTATTTTACTCGTATGCTTTGAAGACACGCTGTCAAGAGAAAGAGAAAATACTTTTCTTCCAGCTTTGGGCAATAAACTGAGCTGAGGATTTCACCATGGCACAACTCCGTTGCAGTCATCTGTGTACATTGGGAGATCGAAGCGGGGGCGCTCCCGTCCAGCTGACCACACCTGGAGCTAGTCCAAAACCCACAGAGATCCAGTGCTGGTCTGTTCAACCACAGAGCTGCATGCACAGGCCCAGGGGGCCTCGCTGTGCAGCAGCATCAGAGAGACCGCCTGTCACAGATCGCAATCTCTCGGGCACACTGCGCCCTCTGCCAAACTGTGCATGCACACTCTAGTGTTTATACGTATGTGTATTTCTTTCAGAAAGAGTATGCTTCCATTATTTTGTGAAAAGAATATGCACTGCATGTCCCTTTTTGTGTCAGTATCTTTGTCTGCATGTGTGTATGTGTGTAGCTGAGGGTCTCCCCTTAGAGCAGGGCAGGACTGCGGTTTGGGGAGTGCCTTCCAAGCTACGCGTTTGGCCAACAGTGGGGGTTGATACATTCTGCTATCGATCATGTGCACAAATAACATGGTGACTTGCCCACACAGTGTTATTATCACCCCAAAATAAAGTGGCTGGCTCTACTGAAGGACCTCTGCCTTTCAATCAGCTTCATCATCTGCTGCTCCTTCACTCGTCTCTCTTCTTTCTATGTGCCCTTCATAGAAGAGTTCACTTTCCAACCTCACAGAGTTAATCTTAAATCAATTTTCACAGCAGGCATCAAATAGGAGCTGAGGCCATAGAACCTGTTCACTGCCAGGGGCTCACGTCGGCTTCTTTTAGCTGAGGTGTAACAACAGCGGCAACAGTCACAGGTTAAAGTGCAAATTTTGAAACACTGTAAGTAGAACTTTTTCTCATTCTAGTTTCCCATTGATGTCTCATTTCTCCACAGGGCTGTCATAAAGCTCACAACCATTGAGGTTTTTGAAAGCATTTTTTAATTTGAATAGTTGTTTTTAATTTGTTCTTATCTTTATTTTAATGGCTTGAATTTGGGGCTCTGGCAAATATTTTTTGATTTGTCTTTTTCAATATACTACCATGTACGGAAAAACCTTTTACTCCATGGCTATCAAAAAGGTTCAGCATTTTGTCACTGATCCTCTCATCCCTTCTTAATTGTCATGTTCTCAACTTTACTTTCTGCTTTTTTGACCCATCCCTCCATCATTCTCATCCCTCCATCCGATCTTTAAAAATGTCTGTGTCTGTGGTCAGCTGAAGTGTTTTGTCATGATTTGTAATGTCAATATGTGGCTGCTTGTGAGAGCATCCCCTTGGAAACACACACACACGCACACACGCACACACACTCACACACACGCACACACACAAAAAGTCGCTAACACACGGCATATTGAGAGAACAACCAGCAGCTGCCTGGCTCAGTTCTGGTACTCCTTCTAAGCCATAATTGTTCCCGGGCCTCTCCTCTGTCAGTACTGGTCCACATCGAGCCAAGTGGCTAACCATCAGCAGCCCTCATGGCTCGCTTCGCCTTCAGACTCCAACTGCCCTATGATGTCTACAAAATCAATGGAACTGACAACATTCAGAATCAAACAATAACACATCATTACGTTGTTTGATCAAAGCTTTCAGGTGGACAGAAAGAAGCCGTCAGCAGCCATGCAGGATGTAACTGCCAACAGTGGGTCTCGTTCTTTAATGTTGTTGAAACTTTTGTTAAAAAATGTCCCCACCCCAAAAATGGACATCTGACCCTTACAAGCTCCATAAGACTATGTGCAAAATGTTTCCAGTTATGTTTTCTTATTCAGTGAACAAAGCTTTACATCCAACCAGCACATGTATGTCATCATTTGTTGATAAAGTACTAGTTGTTAGCTGTTTATCAAATAATTTTAAAGAATTATGTAATTCTAATAAGATTAGCCGCCTGTGAAGAATAATATTCTTGGGGAGTAGATGGCCTAGCGGTTAGGTCATTAAGGGCTGTGATCCTCCAGGTGGGCGGCGCAGGTTCCGGTTAAGACTTTCCTTCCTTAACTTTTTTGTTTCAAGACCTGTGACACTAGTTTTGGAAATCTTCAATTCGGAAACACCTTATGTAACATGTAACATCTCACATTAATGGCACAAAACAGGGCTGAGGCTGTACAGATATCAACAGAGGGAAGTCTTTCCAGCTGTCCTGGAGTTCGCTTATGGTGCCCTTTTATAAACGTATTGTTCATGTTAATTTAAACTTTAAGATTAACCCTTAAAAAAAACCTCAGCCTCTACCCATCTTTGGTTTCATGTTGTCTCTCCATCTATATGCAAGTATCTGCTTCTTCAGAAGAACTTCTTCCATCTCTCGCTCCCTCACTCGTTTCATCTCGGTCCAACAGAAACATGGTGGGAAACCAAAAAACCAGGCAGCTCAACTGAGGCCAAACCAGAGATCACTGCTCCCATCATGGACTCCTTCCCTCCTTCTCCTCCCTCCAGTTACTGCGTGTGATACTGCTGTGAAGCATCAACAGGCTTTCAATCCATAACCATTCAATCTTACTCCATGATTTTTCCATGACTTGTTTGTAATAAAGCATCTCATCCTCGGCCAGCATGTTATAAGATGATGTCATAAAGTGCAAAAAGGTTTTACTAAGACTGCAGCTTTTGAAAATGCTTAGCTGTTTTTATGTTTCATGCAACACTTTCCCACCTGGAAAATGTAAACTGAAACATCACATCTTTCCATGACAGAAGGTAAGCGTGCTAATTGGGGCGGTAGAGTTTCCTCCACGTTGGCAAGTTTGCAGAAGTTCTGGTGCAAACACAACAAGATGAAGTTCGCAAGAGCATGAAGAAATCATTCAAGTACAGATGCAGAGAATGACCCTGGCTTTTTTATGCTTCAAGCCAGAATGAAAAAAATGTACATCACTTTCTACAACTTCATAGCATATATGTATCTATGTTTTTCTAAGATAGATTATTTTCCATTGTTGGCCAGATGCTCTTGCAGACAATAACGTCTTCATTTAAAGTGACAAAGAAAGAAAAAAAAAGGAGACGTAGTTGAGGTTTTGAAGTATTAAAGTTTTCCATCAGTACAGGAACAATGAGCCGTGTGCTTGTGTGTTTGTGTGTGTTTGTGTATATGTGTGTATGTGTGTGTGTGTGTGTTGTTCAGGTGGCAATGAGACTTTATTTTCCATTGTAAACCACAGCAGATAAAATCTAACACCTAACTGTACACAACAAACACTGGCACACAAACACACACAAACACACAGGAGTCCTTTTCAGATTCTATTTCTGCAACAGCGGCATAAATATGCTCAGCCGTTATCACGTCTTTGCACATTCATAATGATTCTGCGATGGCGTAATATTGGTGTCCCAGCCTGTGAATTCACACTGCGCTAAGGCGTTGCAGAAGCACAAGGTGTAGAGAAACAGCTTGTAACAGCCCTTTAAAGGCACTTTTACTACCCATGAGGATGGTACAGAGGGGGGGATCACTTCATCCCCCACATTCACAGTTAAGACGTCACAGAGGTGTAAATATTGCACCTTGAACAGGCAGTCTGAATAGGGCTAGAAAACACACATGGGACATTTTTTTACAAGCAGCAATCAAAATATAAGTAATGAAGATGATTAGTTTTGATACTGTATATCATGATACTATCTCACATGTTTCCCTTTTCGCATATAACAGTCAACATCAAAACTCTTGTAATCAAATAAAATGAGGCTGCAGAAGAGAGCTTCCAGAGAAATTCAGGGAATTCTTCTGAAGTGAAAATCACAAGCAAAAAGAAGAGATAAATAAACTGATAATGGCTTCTAATCAAAACAGTACACTGCTGACTTGATGTTTAGCTAATGGGTGCTTAATTGAAACCAGTATTTCCTTAACTGGGCTGGGATTGTTGTGACTCTGCGGGGGGATCAACTGGAGCCTGGATGGTGCTCACGCTGTGCTGCTTGTTTGTGAGACAGTGTCAGAGTTATGGCTGTCTTTAATTGGCGGCATTAAGACCCCCAGGACTTTTTTTTTTTTTTTTTAAAGACAAACAGAGGAGAAATTAGTGCGGGGGCGACAAGGAGGAGAAGAGATCCAAAGAGCAGTAGAATCAATGTGGGACAGGAGGAGAGACGGGTGGAACAACAGTCATCGCTCTGCAGTGCAGCGGGAGAGCACACGAGTCCTCTGTGACTGTGCCTGTTGTAAATCTGCTTCTGTCTGAGGGAGGATTCAGCAAGAGGAACATAAAAACGTCATGGATGGAGTCTGACTGACTGAACACATGTCTGTCAGCAAAGACTCTCATTCCTTCCATTTAGAAGAGGATGAAAGCCTGATCAATGGTGCCGATTTCACAAGACTTACAGCTTAAGTTCTGCAGCTTGATGATGATGGAGAATGACGACTTTCATCAAAAGAAATCATTCATCGATGCATCATATTTGTTGTTTTGTTGTTTCCTCTTAGTCATAAATAATTTTATTTAGTCTTCTTTTGCTGCCACACCAACATTTATTTGATTAAATACAGTAATTGTGAACTTCTTTCATGATTTTTTTTCTGAGCTTTGATTTATGATTCAAATGAAGTTTAGCTTACAGATTCATTTTATGAAATGACATGATTAAGCTGGCTCTTTTCATGCTGTACTTTCCCAAGACTCCAAGAGTACCTCTGAGAGACTGAACAATGTAAAAGATGTTTATGTTTGACTGAAACTCGTCAATATTTAGTTGCAAATGCTGCTCCATATAGTGGATGTTGTAATTTGACTGATTTAAAAAGGTGGTCTGCTACATAAACTATTGTATATGAAATGGTACTTGCTGCACTCCAAAAAATACAAACAAATCCCTCAATACCATTCGCCTTGATTACTATTTTTATAGGTATTTTTCTACAGGTCAGAGTACAAAACAAATGCATCTGTTACTTGAGTGCAAAACAGTGGCGTTGTGATTCCTGCCTTGCAAGGACTCAACTTGAAATTGCAACATTTTGAGGCACAATCTAATCTCAGTCAGGTGACGAGAAATCTAAATTTGTCTTTTTTTTACCTTTTTTCTAATGTGAAGGAGAGTTTTGCAAATCAAAGTTAATTTAGATATTTCATTTCATGAATTAATGTTATGCGTGTGTTAAGCATTCAACATAAAACACAACTTCAAGCTTTTATTTACATTGTGGCACCAAGATAAAACATCTTTGCTGTGTTTCAAAAAGAATAAAAAAAGGATTGGTGTGACAAACTAGATGAAGTGTCAACAACACTGCTGCCCACTTTGGTTTCCTTCTAACTAATCTGCTTCGGAAATGGTTAAAGTAGAATTGGCCGTGGATTCATGTTTGTTTTCCTTGAGAGCGGTAGTGAAACGGTTAAAAGTGTTCTTAAGGTGTCAGAGTCTGTTGCGACTTGGGCTGTGGTTTTGTTTCACCAGGTGCACAACGCAGTAACCGCTGCTCAATGTTTACTGCTGCCTCCCTTCCGCTGCTGCATGTCTTCTCCTCGTCATCCTTCTTTCTCTCTCTCTCTCTCTCTCTCTCTCTCCCCATTAATCCCTCTGCCTCTTACCATTTCTCTCTGAATCATCTGCGTCTACTTTCTCCATGTTTCTCCATCCTCTTTTCCCTCCACCTGATCACTCCGATCTGTGCCCGTCTGATAAATCAGATGAAGTGTTTCTTTTGTTCTATACTTCCGGCCCACCCACTTCTTCCCTTTCATCTGTTCTCTGTGTGCATACTGTGTTTCCCACATACATACCCTGTACTACACCGTCACACACGCCCCCACACACACACACACACACACACCGACCACAGAACAATGCACGTTGTGCAGTTGCTCTAGTTTTTCTCTGGCCCTGTAAACTGCGCTCATACAAACCCATTTACCACAACACCTTCACACATTCAAAACACTGATTAAACATGAGCTTCATAACTTCCTGAAACGCAACATTTTAATATCTGGTTTTCTGTGACAACAACTTTTTTGTCATTTCTCCTGACTTTCACTTTGAACTCTTCCTTCTACCTCCCCGTCATCTCATTCCACCTTCTTAAAGTGAATATCTCCCCTTTTTGTTACTCAAGGCCAGCTTCCCCCCCCCCCCCCCCCCCGGCCTCTCGTTTCCATCAACCCTGAAATCCTGGCGCAATTATCAAACACACCATTAACATTTTCTCTTTGTCTTTGTGCTCAATCTCAGTATGAAGGACAATGTGGAAAGAAATGCACCCTCATCTTGTCTCTGCCTTATCGCGTGAGTGTTGCAAACTTAAAAAGCTTAAGGTTTCTCTCTGTAGACCAACAGAACCACTTCCCATGACCACCAAATGTGAAGATGGGTATCTTTTCCCTCCTCCACCAAAAGGGGCAAAACAAAGGTAGGAAATCAATTTGACGCATACCGAGCTCTTTTAAAGGAAACCTGTTGAAGAGGGAATTCCTCCCTTTGCCATTTCAGGCTTCAAAAAAGGCTTTAAAACAGGGACACAGAGCCAAAACAGACTCACCCCTGTCAGAAGCCCGCACACATTCACCTTGGACTCATTTTCCATTTTCTGTGTTGTACTTCAAAAGCTCAGCACAGTCATTTGAACATCCCGAACGTGACAACCTTCAGCTTCAACAAAGCCACTGTGGCACGTTTGGCATTGACAAGAGTTAAGGGAAGTTGTGTTGTAAAGCACAAAGGTCTAATAATAATAGTGCTAAATATCTGACGTTTGGGGAATATATTGCATTTTAGAGTTCCTGTAACACTCTGTAGTAGCATGAATTAGCCGTAAGGCATTGTTTTATAACAAGCCTCCAGAGCAGCCTTGAGGATTCATGGGAGGTTTGTGCAGCCTCTGACACAAAGATATCTGCCTTTGTAGTTTATGCCTAAATAAGTATTCTCTGATTTAACTTAATAACTAACAAACATGTTAAAGGACAACTCATCATAGCAATTTGAGGGCTAAATTATACACATAACATTTTTGATTAATTAACTGTTAATTTGCAAGGGAAACAAATAGGCTAATACAACATACCACGTTGTTTAGCTGTGTTGTTAAAGTGAGCACACTTTGAGGTAACTGTTGCTGTGTGTGTGTGTGTGTGTGTGTGTGTGTGTGTGACGTATGTCAGTGTTTGAGTGTTCATACAGAGGAAGAAGGAAGTGAAGACGTACCATAGAGCTATGAATGTATGTGATTATTACAAATTTAACATTACTGTGTGTAGTTAACATTATTATTTCACTTTGTGTGTTAGAACATTATTAATGGTGTGTTGGACCTGTGTGTGTATGTGTGTGTGTGTGTGTGTGTGTGTGTGTGTGTGTGTGTATGCGAATAGCTTATGATGATGGAGGCTGCTTCCCTCCCTCAGCAGATGAATATCATATGAGGGAGGATTAGACTTCTGCTTCTGTGTGTGTGTGTGTGTGTGTGTGTGTGTGTGTGTGTGTGTGTGTGTGTGTGTGTGTGTGTGTGTGTGTGTGTGTGTGTGTGTGTGTGATCACAGCCATGTGTGCTGGGCTGCTTCATGCGGCTGTGGAGGCTCCAGCTGGTCTGGGCAGAGCCACGGGCACGGGGTGGAGGAGGAGGACGGGTTTGAGTTTCATTTAGTGGACTATTTTTAAGAAGGCTATTTTAATCAAGTGCACATTAAAGTGGTGATAAAGGTCGGGCTGAGGTTAGTACGGTGGTAGAGGAGGGAGAAATATTCAAAGGGGATTATCAATTACTAACATCAACACACCAAGACTGGGTGTTGACACATCTCTTTCTCTCTGAAACATCCTTGACGCTAGATTTAACTACATCAAATCTAAACATGGTATCTATTTTTCAGCAAAGTTAAGCATTACATTTATTACTTATCTGATTATTAACTAACAATCCGGTCAGAAAGGTGAAGAGCTGATTAACATGTTACACCATAGGGATGGTCATCATACTTTACAGCACTGGCCCAAGATGGTTGGACAAATCTGTTACACATCAAATGATGTGGTAAAAAGATCTAATAGAGGGGCTCAGTATTTTGGAGATAACCAAATCTAAACATTAAGACAAGAAACAGTCCTGCGTGATTCATTATCATCCTTCCAAATATGATTTGACCGTTCAAAAAGAAACTATTTATGCGAGTAGAGGTTTTTTTTTTTGGACTGAGCCTGACTAGTTTCTAGATTAATGCGCACAGTTTGAATATCAGATGACTGGTTGTTGAATCTCTCTCAGTTGACATATTTACATATTGGCATCCAACGTTTTTTTTTCATTTGATAATGTCTTAAACGTCACTGAAGGAATCGCCGTTCAAGCAACAGAGGATCTATGTTTAAATTCATAAATATGAAATGCTACAGAGTGAGGGACAGAAAACAAAGTCACGGTCAAAAAGTCACAGAGCCAGTGTTGGTCGAGGAAAATGTAAGAATAAGACGCAGCCACCAACTGAACAAAACACCAAGGAAACATGCACATACAAGAATCAAAGTACTATCCTGTGCATGATTAACACTTAAACGCACACAACAACAAGATGTGAAGTGAGTTCCCTAACTCTGAGAACACACACACACACGCATACACACTCACACCTCCATCTCTCCGTGGAAGAGTGTAAACAGGTTGTAAATTTCCTCACCGGGACAGATGAAAGAGGCAGAACACATGGCAAATTGTCATGTAGCATCACATATGGCCGTCACACTGACTTTGTTTGCAAACAGTCGTAGATCCAGCACACATGCAGACACACTGGCGTGACTCAGACTGCAAGCTTAAAGCAGGTTTAAGTAAACATGAGTGGAGGTCACTACCTAGCACAGTCCTACACTTCATGTCTGCATTCATTGTTTAAATAGGTTAATAAGTCAGGTTCACTTTTAAGCGTCATGATGAATTGAATTGTGTTTAATATGTTGAGCTTCTCTTCTTTCACAAACTTAAAGTGCCAGTTCAGAGTTTTTGAAGTACGGTTGTATGAGGTACTTGTCAATAATAAGTGTGTAAACCACAGGAGATGCCGGTCGCCTCTGCCCTTTTATTGAGAAACTGGCCGAACCATACATCGAGGCAGAATGGGTGGCTTTAACCAGCTAGCTAAATGACATACAAACGCCCCCCTCCCCCAGTTTTCTCAATAAAATGCTGACTGGCATCTCCTGTCACTATTGACAAGTACCATACCCACTTCAAGAATTCCAAACTATCCCTTTAACTAACGTCTGTCCACATGTACATAATGCAAGTCATTCTTGTTTCCCTATGATGTAAGAGCAGAGACGTGGACTCTCAACCAAAGTTGTCCCCTGGACCTTTTAACCTGTGGCAAACTTTATTTGACCCGTGTCTCCTCTCTGGCCTTGACCAGGGTCAGGATTTTTTTTTTTTTTAAATGATCTCGTCCTGATTATTTATCATTCTCTGAATGATCAAATGATTTAGTCTCATGTAGGTCTGTAGACTTCATACAGTGCATAGTTACATTTCATGACCTCATCATATGTTTTAAAGTTCATAAAGAACATTCACGGTTACATCAATGCACCTGAGATTGGTTTTTAAAAATTATTTCTGATGTTACACATGATTTGGTTTCATGTTTTGGAAAGTACAGGGTGATTATTAATGTGTGTGTGTGAACCTCCACTAATCCAAAGAGGTATAGTGACTTGTGAAACTGCTCAACAGGCTGATTATTGACAGTGATAAAGAGGAAATGAAACAAGACCTTGATTCCCATAGGTCACATGATTTCTTTAAAAAGAAAAACTCTCACTCTTAACAGCAATCCACAGACCATAATCAACTTCATACAAGAAGAAATTCCCTCCCAAATGTGAAAGAAATGGAAATCTCATACATTGATGTTTGAAAGAAGCCAAAACCAGACGCTGCAGGCCCCTCTCCTCGCTGCATGGAATAACTGTTTCGTATTGTTTCAAACTAAATGCTCTTTAATTTAGATTCTCCCGCTTCTTCTTTAGTTATAAAGAAGTTATAGGCTTTATTCCTACCTCAGATGACATTCAAACATTCAAGCTCTGTATGGTTGCACTGTGTCTGACGGGCAGATAGCTGCAGCTCGTTTTCCACAGTGCGCTTTGAAACTCCTCAATGACCAGCAGCAGCAGGAGAGAGAGGAGGGACTCGACGTGTTTACAGGGCTGTAACTGTGGCACACTGACCTACAGACCTTGCGTGTGTGTGTGTGTGTGTGTGTGTGTGTGTGTTACAGCTGCTGAACATACAAACATGGAAACCTCCAGTAGTTTCTACATTACCTTACATATTGGAGTAGGAATCACAGAGTAACTCGTGCTACAATAGAACGATACAAATGAAAGGTCAATACGACACGCTAAGTATCCCATGATAAGGATAATATCATGATACAGTGATTTTACTGCAAGACAACTATATAAACACATCATGATGTCTGATTAACTTCAAAAATACAAAATGTCCATAAAAAGGTAACGTAGAGGATGAATACTTCTGTTTTCAGACTCAGGTTGTTGGTTATTCCTCGTTTTAATCGATGAGCTGCGAATGTTTTGATATGGACTGGTACCTGACAGAGACTGCTGTCATTGACATCAAAAAAGGAGAAACTGAATGGTTTCAATCCACAGACCAGTGACTCACATGGGTGCGCGTCATCCTTCATGAGACTCTCACTCACACACACACACACACACACACACACACACACACACACACACACACACACACTGCTGTAAATAAATGTAAGCAAATCCTAATGTGACATGCACTGAAATGATGCTTGATTGCTTGATAACTGAAAATCACCATTATTTTGGTAATGACTGCTTGTTTTATAACACCAGCACAGCGGTAATATTGCATGGTGATTTAAGGCCCAGTGGCAGATGTACAGTTTGAAATATAAACTCAATATGGTCTGTGAACCACAGCTTCAACTCTTATGGAAGTTGTTTGATAGCAGCTAAAGTGATATTCAGGTGGGAGAAAAAAAAAAAGCATTGTGCAACATGTTTGACCTCCGGCATCCTCTTCATTACAGGAAGCGTGGGAGGAATTATTGGAAATGTGATCTTAATTTAAAGAAACAGCAGCACTCACACCACATAAGGTTACCAACTTGAGTTTAAGATTCCCCTCCACCCCCAACAAACTGCAAATGAGCATCATTTTCAGCTCATCGTTTATTTTCAACAGAAAAGTCCAATCAAGTAGATTTTGCCTCTCTTGATGTATAAGAAGACAGAGATAAAACAATCCAACAAACCAACACTTCCTATGCCAACACCTGTCTTTTACTGCTCGTCCCACCTCCCCTCGATGCCGGAAAGAAATAAGTGGATGAATAATTACAGGTATCAAAACCCCGGGGCCATCTCAAGGTTTTTTTTTTCCCTCCTCTTCTGATATTCTTTTAAACATTTCCGCCTCTTGAAATAGTCTTCTGAACCGTTTCTCTTTAGGTGCCTTCACAGCGCGCTACTTCAAAGCCGACAGGGGGATGAGGACGCTCTTATGGTCATTTGTATTTTAATCTCCCCCCTCCCTCCCTTTTCCCCTGCTTCTATAATGCTCATCTTAACTCTGCAGCACGCCCCTCTTTTTTTCAAAAAACTCTGTTTATATTCTATCATTTTTTTCTTCATCCACGTCTATTTTTGAACTCTCGCTCATATTTCCTCCAGCAACAAGGCTCAGTCAGCCTGCCAACCTTTGACCACACACACAGACACCCTGCTTTTTTTTTTTTTTTAAAGAAAAAACATGCATATCTGAGATGGTTTTCACTGGAAAAGAAAGATTTATTTTCAAGAGATATAATGCATTGTCTTTATTTGTCTCTTATTCTATTCATAGTCTTTTCATTTTTCAACGAAGTTCTTATCTGTAATTCTCTTGTGTTAGTCGTACCTCTACAGGGCACTTTCAAAGTTGGAAATACTTGTTGGGGCCCATATTTAGTTGTTTTATGAGAAAAAACTACAAAAACAATGTGATTATGTGATGTGTGCAACTTGGGAAAAGATTGCTAGTATGATCTCAACACATGTTTTCAGAGACCAGTGAGAAAACTGATTGAAAAGAACAAAGGCCTCTGCAGATTGAATTCACTTGATAAAGAAATAAAGAGAAAACAATGTGCAACATTTTATGTGATTGAAGGCGGAAACTGCTCTCATGATACCATCACAAAGGAGGATTTTCACATGTAATGTAGATTTTCTGTCCAATCAAGAGCCTTATTTCACTCTGTAATCTTGACTTTATACGACCGTAATCTTGAATTTGAACCTGCACTTTATAAATCCAACGTTTTCAGCTGTTTAAAAAATTGAAGTGAACGATGTGAATGTTACTTCACGTCTCTCAAGTCAGGGAATATTTATAACAAGACATTTCTCCAAAAGACTTTGAGAGACACAAGATTCCACCCGACTCGAGCTTTTGCACCCTTCCAGTGAAAGCAGCTTTTCTTCTTAAGTTTGAGTGCTGGGGTCCTTATCATAGCCAGTCAGAGGCAGGGAGGCCCCCACGCCGCTCATCCCAGCCCTGGGGTCTGTGTAAAGGGGGGGATTAGGAAGGCCTCAGCCTGTGTTGCTGCCATTGTTTACCCAGGGACTAGGGGCTGACTGAACAACCCCCCTGTCAACACCGCAATACAATAGGAAACAAGGAAGTGGCAAGATCCTAGAGGCTTGCACACACACATGCCATTCCCTTGATCTCAGAGGATCGACTTTGTATTATTTTGGAGATACAAGGAGGAGGAAAAAAAAAAGAGGGGGTGAGACGGGGAGGGGAGCTTGTTAACACCAGCAGCAGAATGGTGAATGGAATACAAGGAAGAGGAGGAGGCATGTGAAAACGTTTATGGACTAAAGACATGAAACGTAACGTTCCCCTTGAATAATAAAAAGCAAACAGACTGTCAGTTGAAGTGCTTTAAGAGAGGCTAATTAATCTAGCTATTTCCTAGCACAGTTTCAAAACTGTGGTTGGTTCAGGGAAGTCATGAAGGGACATTTTGAAAACTGAAAAAATTAATAAATTAATGTAGAGTCTAAGAAATGACAAGTATCACCCCTACTCTTTCCAGACATGTAAACACTCTCAGCAGTCTTCCTGTCAATTTTCACTTTTGGTCGGTGAAACAAAATGTCAAATCAACAGGAATTCCCCCCCCCAGTCAAGACAGCGACGCTGCTCTCTGGCTTGTAAATTCCAGTGAGTAAGTTCTCGTGCTGTCTTAAGCATTTAAAGACAAAAACGTTTCTATTTTCCTCAACTATCAGTTCATACAGTAAGCATGTCCAGGTACAGTGAGCGGGAAAGAGTTTCAGAGCAGTGTGCTGTCTCTGGAGTTTGTTGACGGCTTGGTGTGACCACAGCTTCCACATCAGAGGGAGTTTCACAGCCTCTCTGACTGTGAATAATATGCACACCACTGAATATCAGACGCAAGCTTTAATGGTTAATTGCTTTAGGAAAATGATCTGCACAGGAACACGATGACCGTCTCCAATGTTGTCTGAACAATCAACTCAACTTACACATTTATTACTTCTTAGAAAAGTAAGAGTTTAAATTCTCAATCTATCTATTAGAGGTAAAAGTATGTTAAAGCTATTCTAAATGCAAACTTTAACCCGTGCTTCTTTCAACCCAACCAATCGACAGACACACTGAACTAATGAAATGATGGCTGCTAAGAGTTTGTGATCCAAATATTCGTCAAAACAAAACCACCGACCACTAATAATTCCTCGTGCTTGAGTCATCGGCCACTTCAGAAAAAAGGACGGCTCCTGTTTTTGTCTTAGTGGGTGGGTCAACCACTAATCTTGAGCCCACAAATCTCCATTAAAAAAAATCATGCAATATGACGTCGTCTTCTACTTGATTTTTCTTAAATCGCTTTAATAAACACACAGTTTACAGTCTTTGCTTTTTTTGATGTCAGAGTCCTATCAGTCCTATCAGTTTGATGTTTCACGTTAAAAGCTTTCAGTCAGGATATCATTGACAGACTCTTACTCTGAAGCAGAAACCGGAAGTGCAACTTTCAATTAAGAATACTGACGGTCAAAAGGTAACTAACATGGACATGTCTGAGATTCTTTATACTATTCAGTTTAAAATACTTGAATAGTAGACAGTATATTTTGTCTAAATACTATGTTAAATAAACAACATTTAATCAATCGATCCTTCACCATCATGTCAGAAATGTGAGGCTAAATTAAACAGCGTCCCAGTCTTCTGTTTAATTGCAAAGCTTTTGATTTGAACTGGTTATATGATAACTGATAAATACTTATAGTCACAAACAACAGTTGACAAGAAAAGTCTGGCGAGATATAAAGCAAGAAAACTGCTTTCGTCCTGTTGACTCTTTCTTTCTTCACTTTAATCTCGTATTTATACCATCATCAAGCATTGAAAACACGGACTGCTCACTTTCTTGTAACTTTCAAAATGGATCAACAATGTTTGAAGTTGCTCAAAAACTTGTCGCGAAGCATTTTATCTTCAAACAGTTTTCCAGGGACCACATTTTCCTCAGTTTGTGAGTTATCAACATATAGCACAGAATCTGTGCATTTCGCCAACTTTCATACTTCTCTACCAAAACTTCATAGTGCAACTTTAAGAATGATGGAGTCTTTTTATTTAACTACTGGGTTACTTGTGATGTTCTCACACTCATCAGACCCCCTGGCTCTTTTATATTAAGGAAAGAACGATTTGGAGCAAAGAGGTGCTTAGACGCAGCAGAGATGATAACACTAAAGAGAAAAGAGATCGTGGAGGAAGAAGGAGGAAAATATGGATGGATGCTAAAGAGGAGGAAGATACTCGGTTGTTTCAGACAATCTGTCCTCCACTGGGGTTTGACTCCCAGAGACGACAAAGAACCATGATCCCTTTTTTAAAAAAAAAACACGGTCGGCTGGTAATCCACAGAATAATAATAAAAACAGCCAGAGAAGGACTGACACACAACATGCAGCATTCACAAACAAACACACAACATACAGTACACACTGGCACATAAAACACACCAGGAACACTGCATACAAGCTCAATCTAACAGCAACAAAGTTGGGGGGAAAACACACGCTTGTATACATATGAATATCCTTCGTGGATATTGTGTGTTTGCCGTTTGTTACACTGTCTTACACACTCTCGATGTGGCTTTATCCGAAGACAACAAGCTGAGGGAGTTTATTCATATCTCTGAATCCCATAAATCCTTTTTGTTTGGCCACGTCCTCTGAAAGGGCTGCTGATATCTACATTAATGTTACAACAGTGAAATGTCCCATGAAATGCAGTAATAGGAGAATTATGTCTAAATGGGATCAGGAGGGTTTGCAGCAGCCTCTCCAGTGAGCAGGCTTCACTTCTCAATGTGGAGATTAGACGCTGTTTTACATGAGATTTTACATTAATACCAGAGTACAAAGGGATGCTATTCAGCCATCTTTTCTTGTCCATTTCAGATTATCTGCAGGTCTGAATGTGGAAAATAATGTTTATCTTCATACAATAAAAGCAGCTCTGTGAATGCTGCTTCTGGGAAATGATGTGACCCTGATGTTACAGAGAAATGTTTGACGTCCTTGGTCAGGCTTTCATTGAAACTTTGACTCTTTAATATGTACAGTATGAATTCACAAGACATGAATGAGCGAATATAAAAAGAATCTGAACATGGAATTATTATATTAGTCGTGTACAACAAGAGACAAACCGGCAAGGCCGAGTATGCCCACAGGAGGGGACGATGCGCACAAACAAATATACAAACTAATATCTGACTTACAGTCGCTCAGCTGCTGCTCTCACAATGAGTTCAACAGTTTAGAACGGTTTACAGGAACACACAAAGGGTTTTTGGAGAAACTGCCCATGTAGTTGTTTAGTTAGTAAATGATAACAACATTCAGTCTCCAAAAGAAGATTACAAACTATTCATATACAGATTAGTTTCTGGAATAACAGTTTGGTCTGGAAAAAATGTCCAATTTACAAAAATCTGAGGGAAAATGCTTCAGATCTAAGAAGCTGGTATTGAAGAGAGCTTGGCGTTTGAGTTTTTTTCAACACAATAAGGCATCAAAAATGAATTTACATAGAAAGTGATTGATTTTAAGTTAAATTATTTCAACTCTAAAGACATGTTAACTCTGCAGCAGTTTATATAATCATTACTTTTATGACATACGTTGTTCCAAAGATGATCCGAACCACACTCACTGAATAGATCTTTTTTTTTTAAGAATGAAATTTCAGGATATCACACAAAATGTTTTTATGTGTAAAATTCTGGACGAAGCAAAGAAGCAAATCCTAAGGCAGGTTCAGCGACTTGCTGTTCACATCCAGAACACAAACGTTCAGCAAAAAGGTCCCAAAACATACAGCGTGATTGATACTTTATTTACCTTTGAGAGACCTTCATATAAAAGTCACAAACATATCTGATCATCTCGTTTCTATGTCTATGAATTTGTGTGTGTATTTGATGTTTTGACATCATTTTACACTGAAAATCTTTGGTTCAGCCCATCTGTTTCTATTATTATTATTTTTTAAGTATTCTAAAAAGCATCAGCTTGGACTCTTGGATATTTTCACTGTTGTAAGATTTTCTATGCACAAAACAAAACAAGAAGAATGACTCATTACTTCATTCCCCTCCTGGACATGCCATCGCTAGAAGAAACTCGAATGAAACAGAGAATCTTTCAAAGTCTAAAGACAGAGGGACAGCAGTCAGACATGGAAACATACAGACGCACAGACTTTTTTCTGTGTTCCTGACATTGCTTTTTCTGTCAAAATACTTTGTAAACATCTGTTTTTAAAGGTGCCTTATAAATAAAGGTTATTATTATTAGACAGACAGACACGCACACACACAGAGGTGATACATGCGTTGCCTCATCCCAAATTAACACCACAACACTTAAAAACACAGAACTCAGGCTCGATTTCCCTTCAGTCTCCCAGTCCTATAGTTTCTGATCCACCTCCAGCCATAATCATCATTCCCCCCCAGAAAACCCCCCAGACTAAACCACCACTCTCAGCCCTTTCAAGTGGCAGGTAGAGGGGGCCCGATGCGTCGCTACCGCTTCACAACCAGCGGGCTAATTACAAGGGACGCAGCAACAAGTGAGCATTGTGTGAAGTCTGGAAGACACACGGGGAAAGAAAGTGCTCTTTATCTTGCTACCACCACCAACCCCCCCCCCCCCCCCCCTCTCCTTACCCTCATCTCCCCCACCCTCAACAAAAACAATCTCTGGGAGGCTCTGCTGCGGTTGGCACGACCGCGTCCCGAGAAGAAGAGGAGCAGATTATGAGAGGAAGGGCAAAAGAAGAGGAGACACGTCGATGAGCCACACATACCATCACACTCGCTCAGCGTGTTTGTCTAAGCCGGCGCCGGATGTTTGTTCTGTTATGCAATGAAGATGTTTAAGGAAATACAAGTACCCTGTCTCGTACTAGAACTTCATTCATTTAGATTTTGAATCACAGTGTGGGGTGTGTGTGTGTGTGTGGGGGGGGGGGGGGGGGTTGATGAAGACACACTGAAGCTCACATTGTCAAACAAACAAACAAACTGATTAACCTTGTGTGCAACATTGTGTAAAAGTGAGTGCCAAAAAACGGCTTTTGTATCAGTTTCTTTTTCTGCACAAAAAAACTAAAGTGTGTTATCTAAACTATTTAGATATACAATTTCTTAAGGATGCAACTATTTTTATTGTCTATTAACCCGTCCGTTGTTTTCTTGGTCATTTCTTTGGCCATTTGGTCTCTTTCCAAAAGTTTGGGATGACACCCTTAAATCGTGAACAACAGACAGATATTTAGTTACCATCCAAAGGGAGTAAAGAAATGAATTTACTATCACATTTGTAAATGATACGTTCGTATCGTATACATTCATTTCTGTCACCATTGAAAACAAAGCTAGTCTCTCATAGCATAGAGGTCAAAAAGAACATTTAGTGGGGGCTTGAGGTATTTCTAGCAGCACTGAAGGTATTCTCTTTACAACGTCTATCTTTTTTTTTGACCCTATAATGACCTCTTCTAAATCTCTGCAACACAAGGCTGCAGCTTGACTCAGACTCTCTCAGAAAGTTCAGCAAGTCATTAGCAAATCACATTTAGTCCATAATGTAGATTCTGTGATACAGCTGCAGGTTACTCATTGGATGTGCATCACATTAGATCGGCCTACATGTGATCAGGTAAACAAACATCTCTGATGTCTAATAACATCTTGTCTGCTGGGTGAGGTGGGGTGGGGGGTTAATTCAGGCGACAGGATAACACAACGCGGGAGAAATTAAAAGAAACAAAGCCACTCATGTTTGGTGCATTTAGTCCGCCTATCCATGGATATTGGTTTGTACGGTTGACTTGAAGGGGTTTTATGATTCTTTTTTTTTTAGCTGTCTGGCTGGATGAGCGATACTGCAGACTTAAAATCCTTCCACGAGTCTTTCCCATGTTTGTTCAACACTAAGATCAGCCGTTAAGGCGGCAACAAATCTCTGGTGATTCACAGACGGAAAACGTCATGCGAAACGGTTCGTGATGACGACATCGATCATATTTTAACTTTGGTGAAGGGGTAAACAAAAACAAGCTCATTTTGCCTTTCCTCTTGTGGCCGCGGCGCTCATGAGGCAGAGCATGTTTTGAGCACTGCTTTATTTCATAAAGCGGTTCGCGGGAAAACACACTAGTTCAAAACCCAGATCAGAAAACATGTAAAGTTTGTGACTGATGTGCAGAGCTCAGCGTGTGTTTCAGCTGACAGCGCCTCTCTGTTTCTTTAATTTAAATCCACTTCCACTGTATGAATCTAAAGGCATGTGTGAGTATACTGTACTAAAATAAATTAACTGTTTCCTATGGAAAGAAGAGAGAGCTGCATTACTTGGCCGAACTGCAAATCATATCTTTAAAAAATAAAATACTGCATCAAAATGTATATTGTGAAATAAGACATAGGGCAACTCTTAGCAGGCAGGTGAGATGAATCACCTTTAATTTGAAGCCCCCCTCAGATATCATGAACAAACAAAGAAATACTCATGGGAACTTATGTAGAGGGTTAAAAAAAATAAAAATGTTTGTGAAAACTGAACATCAAAGTTGATGACCTGCAAATAGCTTTTTTTTTTTTTTTTTTTTTAGAAAGCTGAGAGTTCACTACCCCACAACAATCTTGAAATAAATCCTGAAAAACAGGCAGAAATACCTGAAGAACTATTTACACCATTAAACATAAAGAACAAAAAAATGTCTCCACTATTCAGCATTGATTGGTTTCAGCCAAAAACAACTAAACTAAGCAGCAGCTTCCCGCTTCAAAATGTTTTTATCCCAAAGTGTTTGCCTCTATAACGTTTGTTATTATTTAGCAGTGATGAGCTACAAGGGCAAGAGCATCACAAACGTCATCGTTTAGAGGTTTAACAACAAAAAGCAATGAAAGTGTTCAGTGAACACAAGAAGTTGCTGGAGTGCCCAAACTCGCACAGCGTCCAAAGAAGGGTGTAAACACAAGAAGACAAGGACCTCAGACATCCGCTTTAAAACATTTGATTGATACACATTGACCAGTATACTACAGCCAGTAGGAGAAGTTAAACATGAGTGGACTTACAGATGGAGAGACCGAGCTGTTGGGGAGGTAGGGGTCAGGCAGCATCAGGAACGGGTACCCCGGATAAGCCGGCGTCTTGTAAATGCCTCCATCTTGTTGCTTCGACACTGAGGTCGGATGGTAAAAAAATAACAAGCAGTAGGTTAGAAAAGTCAATCATTTTAGAAACATTTTATTGAGACAAAGTGTTTCCCTTTAAAAAAAAAAAAACAACAACAACTGCTGCCTTGTTCTCTGAGAGCTCTGCTATCAGTGTAAACATCTAGATATATAAACCAAACAAATATACTTACTCCCAAAAATCTGCTATAAGATTTAGTTGTGTGCCTCAAGAACTAATAGAAAAAGCTTCAAAAATAAAAATGCATACAGAGTAGTTGAACTATTTACAAGTGATCTAGTTACAACATGTTATATCCTTTCAATGAGCACAGACGACAATACTTAAGACAAAAGCGTTACAACCGTCACCCAGCCTGAGAGGCGTGAACTCCTGTAGCCTATGTGTTAATTTTTTTCTCTCACCACCACCCATATTAAGCATCAGAGGGTCAGCTATAACTTGGTTATACCTGCTCTAAAAACACAGAGCTAGACAGACTACTTACTCGGCTATTTGAAGACATCATAGCCATTGTGGAGCTTTCCCTGTACGTACCAAAACTTTAACCTGGCATGTAACCAGGACGACAAAATATAGGCCAATAATAAATATTGGTATGAGTATTATTTAGAGAGATTAATCTTTTTGGATTGACTCTTTTTTTTTTTTCTTAAAGAGAGTTTTTCCATTTTTACTTTTTTTTTCAAATGACTGAAGTGATTTACAGACGACTCTGTTCTGAACAGTGTGCCTTCATCGAGGGAGAGATAGTGAAATGAATGCATTCTTTTTTGGGGGGGGTGTTCACTCACAAGAAAATGTTTCAAATAAACCTCTGAATCCCTGGTTGACCCTACAGCTGAAGTCTGGCAAGAAGCTACGCTGCAAAAAATGTCAAAGGTTGCTTTTGATAAAGGCTGTCAATCGAAAATGTGTTTGGGCACACGAGCATCACTCTAATGTGTAGATTCAAGACAATATAGGCTATTTAAACAGTGTAAGCAGCTGTGTACGAGTGAAATTATCTAGTTAAAAGAAGAAGAATAATGAAGGCCAAGAGACTCAAATATGTGTTTCATATTACCTCTAGGATAGCTTAATAAAGCAGGTAACTTCTTCCTTAATCTCTCTTTAGTTATGAGAACAGAAGCAGAAGAAGTCACCAACATAGTGACGGATTTGAAAGATGGTGTCTGCTGGACTTTTCTTTTCTTTTCTTTTTTGCAGTGTAGCCTACACTTGAAACAAACTCTTTGAAGTTGGCTTTTAAACTGCAGCACGTATACAAGCCTACCGAGCAACCACAAAAAAAATATTATAATAGGCTATTAACATGGTATTGTAAAATTAGCTTTCTTAACCGGATGTGAACGGTCTTTTTTAGTGTTTGCTCTTACCACCGTTCAGATGCTCCCGGTGTTTCTCCGAGAAGCCCCTCTGTTCGCCCTGTTGTGCCCGTCTGACCGCCTGGAAGAACCGACAACAAACACGGGTCAGGTAGGCTACTCAAGAAGAAAGCAGTCAAGAAAAAAGGGAACACACGCACACACGCACACACACACACAAAACTACCTCACTAAAGTTCTCCTAGAGCTTCAGATAAAGTAGGCTCAGTTTATCTCACTTAATGGTGTGTTTATGTTCCACTTGGACATGGCATCACTCGACTGTAATAAACCTGAGGTAGTCTGGGAGTTTTACTACTGTAACCCTGTAGGCAATTCACGGCACTTTTCTGCTTCATTCAACGCTTGTCAGCAGCGTGTAAAATAAAACAAGCTTTCTCACTCACGCACACGCTCACAGAGAATCTCCGTGCCACCTACCGCTGCGTTCGGACTTTGATTTATTTCCGACTCGTTCACCAGAGAGGACTTGAGGTCGGCCAGGTCTCTCTCCGTGAACGCGTTTTCTTGGATTTTCTCCTCTTGCTCTCCTTCGTCTTTGAACGCTATCATCTCATCATTCGCTCCCAGGTCGTCCCCGCCGCCGCTGCTGAGCTGTGGCATGTCTGCTACTTTCCACCTCCCTTGCGATGTTAAACACTTTTTTTCAAAGATGAATTGGAACCAACGAAAAAGTGCAAATAAAGCAGAGACTTTCTGTTAAATCTCCGCAGTCCAAAGTGCAAAAACCCGCACCACATGTACGGATAAAGTTGAGATGTGGCGTCCCCCGTGCTCCCTGTTGTAGAGAGGACTAATGTTTCCCTACAACAGCAAACAGCTCATTTGAGCCCAAAGACAAGTCAAAGAGTCCCGACATCAAAGGGCGCCGACCGGATGATTGACAGGTCCGATGACTTGTTGGGGGGTTGTACGATTGTTTCGACGGAGGGCTGAGCTTTCTTAAAGAGACATCACCTCCGCGAGCTCAGCTGCACAGGCATTATTCATGACTTCCAGGGGCGTGTTAACACCATGCACGGTCCCCTGGCTGTAGACCGACTACTGGTTAAACAAAATAAAGTAACTAAAAAAAAAGGGTCTGGTAGGAGAGATGGTTAATCCAGAAAGTTTAGTTTATTATTTACAGTACTACTTATGACAATAATGTGCTTTGGTTTCAGGAGACTTTTTGTATTCATGTATTTGCACCTTTTTCTTCTTTGTTAGTAGTTAAATTTAAGCATCCAAACAGTTTATTGATAACTAAAAATGGCCTCTTGCACACTTAATAGTTTGCTACCTATACCTATGATACCTACCAATTTTATTTAGATTGATTCAGTTTAGATTTTGTATTTTTCTAACAGTTTTTGTGCTTTTTTAATCATTTTTTATTCTGTTGATGTAAAGCACTTTGTCAATATGTTGTGAACAAAATAAATACAAAATAGGCCTAGTAAAATAATTATTACATTTATAGGAAGAATAAAAAGTGAGAGGCAGACATATATGAAATTTTATGTAAAATTTGAACAAATAAATATGAATATGTAAAGACTTACTTTTAAAATAGAGATCTTGAAATAAACAGTAATCAGTTCATAAATAAGATTAAAAAGATTGTTTTGAAAAATCTCAATCTTAAAGTATTTTAGCATAAAACAGTGTTACAGTCATATGTCAATGTTTCTTCATCAGCTACTATTACTTTAGAAATTGTACATTTATTGCCTGTCGTTTTTGCCTCTGGTGGTCTCTCAATAAAAACCATAACAAAAAATTCATGTTTTGTTATTTTTTAATCAAACATTGTTTAAACTATTAAAATTCAGAGTTCCCAACTTAATACCTAACTTTAACAAATCATCAGTTTTTTACCCCTTTTTTCCCTTGTAACTGTAATCCAATGAAAAGTACCATTTCCTGCAATAGTAAAGTCAGAATCCTATTTTATCTAAATAAGAGCTGCATAATTCTTGAATAGAAGCATGTCAAGTGATTTTTTCACTTCTTTGTACTCTGATTTTGAGGATCATTGTCAACAGATTGATTGTGGGTGGAGTCAGTTCTTTCAACGTTCTTATTGATTGAGGTAGGCTCCTTAAACTTTAAGATCCAAACTACTTACTTACATAAGAATCATTCACCAGGATTGTGATCTGAAGAATATCAAACCTACACTATTTGAAGGTACATTATTAATTGGGGTATCTGAAATTTTACAAATAGTAGACCCCTTCTTTTTTTTTGCAGCAATCCCATTAAATTGTTTCTATTTTGCAAGTGTACAATAAATATATTTTTAAATATAAGCATTAATATCATATTAAGTACATACAATAAAGTATGGTGACATGTGCCTGGGAAAATTGCATGTGTGAAATATAATCTGTGAATGAAAATCTATATATAATATGCATGTGATACTAGGCTATATCATGTTTTTTAGCTGTTAAGACAATACAGTATGCAACATTCTGACTTTCACAGAAGCCCTGTTCACACATGCACACATCCTGAGCTGCATGTGAGAACATAAACACCCACATGTTTCAACCTGACTTCATCCTGAATTTCTCCTGAAAGCCTCCTTTAAAATGTCTGCAAGGAGCTGAGAGGATGTGTGAACGCAATATTTAGGGAAATTACCTCCCTGTGAGTGGGAGGGTTTGATGACGTTTGATGACGTTTGCGACCTTTGTTATGTTTTGTTATGTTAGCTGACAGGGAAAAAACGTAATGCTGAGTGAATGTGTCGAAAAAGACTTCAGCGTGTCAGCTGTGATGATGGAGACGGTGAATCCTCTCATCTGCTTCTCATGTACAAAAGCCCTGCCTGCTTAGTATTAACCAAATACCTTATCATGAGTGAGGCATTTAAAGGTTGACCTTTTCTTATTAAAAACATAGTTTTAGTGATTCATACTGGTAAAGGGTTATTTTTATTGATGAAACTCAACTCTTTGGTATTGTCCTCATCTAGTTAGTGAATAACTTTGATAATTATGCGCTGTGATTTTTACTCCTGTTCCCACTGTCCTTTTGTAGCGGCTGTTGTCACACTGTTCAGTTGGTAGTTTTCACATTGTGGAACAAAACTTCTCATTTGCATGGACAGAAAAGTGGCAGCTCAGACAAGCAACAGCTAAAATGTAGGACATTCTGTGAAAAAAACATCAGAAGGCACGGCATGCTCATCAATAACAGATACACAGCATGTTTTTGGCTGGTCCTTACATCCCACAGATTTTGTAACAGTCTCCAAAACAGCAAAAAGTGTTAGCTATCGCAACTACTCGATCAGAGGAGGAGAAGAAGAAAAAAAAACACACAGTTCAAAGATGTAGACTCGAAGTTCTGATTTCTTATCAAACTTCCCCTGTTTTCCTCCCCATGCCAATGCATTTTTAATGCTGATACAGTAGCAGAGCTGGTCTTCAGAGTTTTTAATTGAGAAATATTTATACACTCCCATGCTGTGACTTAATACTTGACTTAAGCTTGAGTCGGTTGCCTTGAATGAAAATGATGATCCACAGCTGGGAAACAGAATTAAATACAAACAGAAAATGGGCCCGGTATTTGCATAAAACTGCATATTTATACAATATCGTCGATGCATATTAATAAAAAGATTAAAATGAGCGGTTTTAATGTATGCAAATCTAAATTATAAATGAGTTGTTTAAACTCCTTGTTTATTCGCCTTGATTAAATATAGACAGCTGTTTTTCCAGGGAGACAGAACCTCTTCTGTGCAGGCCACTCTGCCTCGTGAGCTGCAGCGCTCCACTCTGATCTTAACACAGAGTATCTGTGCTGATGGCAACACACATTTATCACATGAGTTCAGAGGTTCACCTCAGGTTGAAGGCTAGCATGCATTCATGCAGCCTGTCTGTATCTCTCAGGCTGATGCACAGAAGAGAAATCCAGAAATGGTAACACAGGCTCTCTCTCTTGAAATATTTTGAGGTGCTTTGACCTACTAACACTTTCACACTCTCTCTCTCTCTCTCTCTCTCTCTCTCTCTCACACACACACACACACACACACACACACACACACACACACACACACACACACACACACACACATTGAATACAGCCAGAACAATGAGTGGTTTTATTATTGTTGTCAGATCAGACTCTTATTTAATATTCACTATGTCAGTATAGAGTTTTTGTGATTCACACACAGTCTAAACATCTTCCTCATCATTTTTTTTTTTTTTTTTTTTTTTACCTCAAACTGTTATGGCTGTTCTGACATCACACCCTCAGTGTTTGGCAGGAAAGACCAAATAAGGAGTTGTGCACGACAGAAAAGATAAGCAACCCACACAGAAAACAAAAGGATGTTAGCAACTGTGACCCTAGCATGCGAGCTTTCACATATAGATATGAGTGTCATATCTGACAAAGATAGACTGATTTCTTTTTTAAAAGATAAAGGAAGTGTGTTTGATGAGAACTGTGAATGTTTTAATTATCTAAAATGTTACCAGAGACTTAAATTTAAAGACAAAATTGCAATAACATACAATTCAAATTAGTAGTATGCAAAAAAAAAACCTTAAAGGTCACATATTATGCAAAATACACTTTGTTTTTCAAATACATGTTTTTCAAACACTAATATGTGTCTTTAGTCTGTCTACAAACCCCTCAATTATGAGAAAAGTCCATCCTCTCTGTATTTGTCCTGCTCTACTTTTCAGAAAATGTGTGCTAAAACAGGCTGTTTGGAGATTTTACCTTTGTGACATCACAAAGATTTTTAACAAGAAACTTCAGAGAAATGTTTTGGGGGAGCGCTTAGATTTATTTAAACTGGTTGAAAAGGAGGATAATATGTGACCTTTTAGAAGAAAAGTGTAAATTAATATTCTGTTGGCAGTGGTTCTTGGCCCTAAACTGAATCTCGTGCAAAAGAACAACAGCTTGACATCACTGGCAGCAAGAGGTGCTTTTCAAACACACAGTTAGGATATGAGCCCTCAGGTTTAGCTTACCCATGTTGCCCATCTCAGTTGGCTCCTGCCCATCCCACCAGCACAGAACTGTGATGAGTGTTGCTCAAGAGTGACGCCAAAGACGCATGCATTCTCAGCCGCCTGTTTAGACCGAGGACACATTGCGAAAGACCGGACCTGAATCTAATTTAGGACTGCATATGAAAGTAGCCCAAGTCAGATTTGTAAAGATCAGACTCCATGTGACTTGTGTTGTCCAAACTGTCATGAGAAAAACATATCTGATCCGAGTCACATATGAGCAAAAAAAAAAAGAGAGGGAGGGCGAGAGAAGCTTAATCTAGTTCCTTACATGTTGCACATGTTTTGCTACCTAAAACCTGGAAAGCTGCAATATCACACATTGGGGAACCAATATGACAGGATTGTTTGGTCCTCTCTTCAAGTATAAGGAGGCATAACAGCGGAGCTTCTTCAAAGCACCGAGTGAAATGTGCTGCTGATGAGCTGTGCTTTCTTCTGGACTCGTCCTGCACCTGAAGGGAGGCAGACCTTGTTCATGTTTCTTTTGACATTCTCAAGTTGGATACTTAAAAAAAAAAAAAAAAAGATTACTTTTGTAATTTGCCCTTAAAACAAAGCTCAACAACAGTAAAAGTGTGAGTGCTAAATATCCAAACATGAACTCCATCATCAGTATATAAAGGACTCATTTAATACGAGCAGATAATTTCCCTTGTTCCATCATTGGTGGGGGAAATGTTCCTCCTTTAACCTGTTTTTTTTTCCAAAGATGAATCACAGTGAGTTCAAAAAAAGATTATATACTATGCTTTCTAAAGTAACATCAGGCGCATTAAAGCTGCAGAGTAATTAAATCATGTCCTTTCATTGGGGTTAAGCCACATCCAAGCAAACAGCTCTTAACTGGAACCACTTGTGTGCTTTTTATTGGTAGTTTTCCTTCAATCAAAACCATATTCCTTCCAGGCAGCGTCGAGCCGGCAATGTGGAACCTCAACAAATCTCTCAGCACTTTTATTTTGTGTCTAAGTGAAACAGCAGAATGATCTTCTCGGACATCACTTATTCAACATGAAGGTGTTTTGTAATCGGTTTTAGGGTTATCATATTTCTGCATAATTGTTTGAAATAACTTTACAGTCGATCTGTGCGCATAAGCATTCAAAGATTAAAGATGTTAAAGATGATGATGTTAAGAGTCTATACATCAGCACCAGGGTCACCCAGTCTTAGGTAATAAAGTCTTTTGCAAGTAATTTTGTGTTACTATGTATGTATGTATTTATATTTAATGAAAGCCTATATCTCACATAAAAAAATCTCTCTTAATTAGTGCTAAAGATGATCAGCAAAGATGTAAGTTGTGCATTGATAGGATGCAATGTAGCGTTGAATAAAATTGGTTTCATGTTTTACGGAGCCCAAATAACCTTTGGATCATTTTCAAGTGGTAGAAACATGAGTAGCAAAAACAACACTAAGAATAAAGATTCTCGAGACCAAGGGCTTGAGAGGGAAGGAGGATACTGGCTCAGCAAAATGATATCTCAGATATAAAAAAAAAATAGAAAGAATGTGATCTGTTATGCCAGATAATGAGGGTTATTCAAGTTCTAGATTGCTGAATGTTTGCTGATTTGAACGTGTCTGTCTTCTCTGCAGTCCCTTTACCTCTTCGTTAGCTCCTTATCAAACATTTATGAGCTGATATCACAGATCTGCGGAGGGGCTTTGGGGGTGAAGTCAACAAACATAAACAGTGGAGGAGAAGAGCTTTGAAAAACACATTGCATGGTCTGCAGTGGTGGATCAGTGGACGGAGATGCAAACACTTTATTTGTGACTCTGAGATCTGAAAGTAATGAATGTACATTTTATTTCATCCAGAGCAAAACAAATCGAGTAGAAAGTTCAGCTGCTACATCAAAAATACCCAAACTAGAGTTAATAATGCATGAATAAAGTGTTTGATGATATAATGTTACTAAACTAGATCACATAACAAAAATCAAAGCTAAAGATCAATTTCTAATACATTTATTATGAAAAGACTCCTTTGCACTGTCTCCAGACAGTATGTGAATTAATGACAGATGTTGTGTGAAACACAAACTGAAATTTAAAATTCAAATAGTAAAGAGCCAAACTTCAAATTGTGCTCTTTCTTTGTCCTCTGACAAATCTGCAGAGTGATTATTCTTTTCCAAGGATCCCCCTTCTGATGTATCATCCTTTTTTCATTTGGTGCTATCTGTCACATTTGAAGAGGAGAACACCCCGTTTTATTTTGAACTTTCTATGTCTCTGTTTGGAGAAAAAAAAAACATTGCTTCAAATGCCTGCATCCAGCGTGTGCACTCTTCTCCCTCTGTGCTCACAGGAAAGAGCTGCGGTTGGAACAGCTCCATCTCTACTCAGGCCCGCTTCAGTTCATGAACTTTTTAAAGACGTGCATTAACAAATCATCTCTCGGCTTATGAAAAACAGGGCTGATAGTGGCTGGAAAGAGAAGCAGCAAAGGAGTCTCTGCGCCACACTGAGTCACCACACATATACACACAAACAAACAAACACTGTGTCGGTGTGTTGCTGAGCTGATGGAGGTGAGGGGAACAGATCTGCAGAGCAGAGGCATGAGGTGTGACGAAAGAAAAATGAGTCGTTTAAGGATCATTGTTTCAAATAGAACATTCCTTATTTCATAGGACAGGTGCGGAGGAGAGTAGTGTGCCCATCAAAAACTTAAAGGTAAACTACTGCAGACTGTCTAACTTGCAAGCAAACATTTATTGGAGACGTTTCTATACTAGACCTTCATCAGGCAAAGGTCTAGTACAGAAACATTGTCAATAAATGTTTGCTTAAAAGTTAGACAGTCTGCAGTTTACCTTTAAGGATTATTGTTTTTATAAGTATGTTAGTCCCACTACAAGAAATTAAACTAATTACAATTTAAGTCATACTAACATGTCAAGATGTATCTTAAAATTCCAGGTCAAGTCAGACTAACCTGGAAATTTTTTTTTTTTTAACTGCATGCAAACGTGCTGACAGAGTGCTACCAACACAAACATTTCCTGTAATAGGAAAGGAAGTTTAGTGAGAACTGCCTACATACTCAGAGATACCTGGCATTTGGGACATTAAGGTAAAATTACAGCATAAAACATATGAGAGTTCTTGACCGTAAAACAGCAACAATAAAAATAGTAAAGTTTTCAAAGAAAATGTGTTCAAACACACATAAATCTAAATGGAAAAGATAGTTTCCTTGGATCTACTTTAGTTTTAGTTACATTAGACGGAATAATAATGATGATGAAGAAGAGGAGTATCAGACCTTGGCCTTTTAGTCTACAGGTTAATGTGCCCTCCACTCACACTCACTCACTTACACAGACACACAAACACACACACACGCACACGCGCGCACACGCACGCACACACACACACACACACACACACACACACACACACACACACACACACACACACAGCTCACTGGCAGCATGGGGAGAGACGTGCTGTAATCTGGGAGGCAAGGAACAAAGGGCCTCGTTAATGCAGAGACTTGCAGGAGCCTTTGATGTGGAGCCAAGTCATTCACTCCTCACACACACATGCACATACACACACACACACGCACACACGCACACACGCACACACACACACGCACACACACACACGCACACACACACACACAGACACACACACACACACAGACACACACACACACACACACAGATTTACAGAGAAAGAAAAACATGCATATTTGTGCACAGTGACACACACTAAAGGACGCACACATGCAGCCTCTTACCACAGAACGTCTAAAACACACACTTTTGTACAGAAACCCTATAACAAGTGTGATCTCCCTGAGAAGAGGCAGTCTGCCTGCTATATAAAGCTTGATACATTAGATTCCAATCAGACAACACTAAACACACTCACACGCTGATGAACCACAAACGCGGCAGCTTGGCTGGATGGAAAAAACTTTTTTTTTTCCGTTGCACATTTCCAACCCTGTGGGGTGATACAAATTGTCAGCGTTTTGTTTAAAAGAAAGAGAAAGAGATTTCCATCAACCCCAGCTGTATTTATTTTTTTAGTGCTAATAGGCAAATGTTATCATTGTTACAGAAAAATTTAGATTTAAAACTTTATAAGTTTATTCTGCTCAACACCAACATGCTAGAAGTAGGACTGTTAGTAAAAAAGTGAGAACTTTGGTTAAAATCGTCATCATGTCAGAGCTGAAAGCAGTTTAAGGATCACCATCAGGGGTTGTCTTGGAGAGAGTACTTTGCTTGACCAATTGGCTCTCATATCCAATCACAAAACGGTATGGGAGACTACAGGAGAAACCCAAAGCCTCTTTCACACATGCACTCCTTTACACTTCTACTAAATTTTAGGACAGCCTGCCCCTGAATTCTTCCTGAGTTGCTCTTTCACAGTCACACGTGACCACAACAGTGTGAGGTTTTCCCTGTCAGACTGGGGGTTTGGGATAGAGCCAGGAGGAAAGACATGATAAAAAAGCGACACCTCAGAAGTCCCAGTGTAATGTTTACCAAGTCAGACGCTATGAAAACTGTTTTTTATATGGTAAATGGACTTGAGCTTATATAGCGCTTTTCTAGTCTTCCGACTACTCAGACTGTACCAACTATACACACTATGTGCTGTCACTACAGTCAATTTGATGTTCGCGTAACTCAAGTTGCTGCTATATTTTCCATCCACAGAGCACTTTGGTGGATGCAACAGTGGGATTTGTAGTTTTTAATTTTCTGTCACACCTACCCATTCACACCCTGTCACACACTGATGGTAGTGATCGCTATGTAGTATCATCCATCAGAAGAAACTAATCCCATTCATCCGAAGCAGCGGGAGCAATCCTGGGTTAAGTTTCTTATCCAAGGACACATCGGACGTGCTGCCCAGCTGGGGATCAAACCCTCGACCTCCCGGTTGAGAGGCGACAATTCTAGCAACTGAGCCACAGCCGCCCCTATATCGATGTAATTGGTCATGTTCACTGTGTAGATGAAACAGTGGAAGAGAACAAAGTGGCAAGCAGAAAAGTTTATGAAGCAGCTCCGGTAGATTATCTGCTGCATTCACACATGGCCTCCCAACTTCTTGCAGACTTTTTTTTAGCTGGGAGGCTTACCGGAAAAAAGTCTAATTGAAAAATGTAGCAAATGCTGCTCACCTACACAATTTGGGGAAATTTTTGAGGAGTTATGTGCATGTGTTAGAAGGGCTACAGACTGTAAGAATGTTAGCATTGACCTCAAAGCACTGGTGTTCATAGTGCAGCGTTGCAAAGCTGCAAATGCGGCAGTAAATGTTTTTTTGTTTCCTACTTTAAAAAAAAAGTCATTGTTGACTGTATCACATATTTTAAGTTTCTTTAAAACCATTTTTCTCTTTTTATGTCTTTAAATATTCTATGTACAGTATGTGGTAGCAGGTGTGGCTGTAGCTGTGGTAGCCTTAAGTGTTATTATGCTAATCATTTGTACTATCGTCATCTGTATTGTTTTGTCGTTATTATGCTAGCTGAGTGGCTAATCCCACTTGTAACATATTGTGATGCAGGAAGCTGCAGCTGTCTGGTAAGTGCGGCTGTGCTGTTGTTCTCCTCTACTGAACCAACCTGATATTAGTGGTTAGTGTGTTCACCATGTTCAGAGAGGCCCGACTCTGTCTCTGCTGAAGTTTCTACCCAAACTTCATCAGCCAGAACGTAAAAACCCTCATGAAAGCATGAAAAATCGAACAATCACAATCACATTCTGTTTGTCTTTTCAGCTTCCATTCTTTCCTTTTCCCCCCACAGTTTGACGTCAGCGATCTGCTCAGTTTTAATTTCATATTTAAATCTAATTGTTTGTATCTTACATTCCTTTTGCACAATCCATGCCATGTTGGTTTTGGGTCTCTAATGTATTTAGGGAAAAAGAAGCAAAGCACATGCACCGTCATCTGCTTTCAATGGAGAGACCGCATTAAAATTTTCAAAATTTTTGATGTTGACAATATGATTGCTCTTTTTTGACACACCCATCCACTTTAGCTAAAATATGAAGCAACTGTTTAAATACTTTGCAGAGTGAAAAGATTGATTTTTTTCTCTGTCACAATGTAAAAAAAAAACAGGAGACTTTCGCTGCAAGATCACCTTTTCACTTTTTTTTATTATTTTTTTTACCACTGGATTCATAATGAACTCGCTTGCAGGCTTCACACTCATTCCTGCTGCAGCTTCTCAGTGGGAAAACCAAATTGTTTAAAATTGCCACTGAACCAAAAGTCAACATTTGTTCACCTTAACATATTGTTCCGGTTAGCTGCCGAACAGCTGGAAAAAGAAAAAAGAAAATCCCTTTGTAACTGTTACAAAGATGAACTTGTGCTAATGCTAATGGGATAACCATATGAGCCCCCAGACGGTCCATGATGTGGAGTTTGATATTAAGGTAAGAGCAGAGAGTGTGGGTGGCAAGTTATGTCTGTACTGAGGGAGAGGGCGGCTCAAGGCTGCAGGTGGTGGTTGATGCTGACCTAACACACATTTTGCTTCCATTTCTAAAACAGAAAAAATGTAGCCTTTAACTTACAGATTTGCCCATATTAGATAAGTTGACAATTATGTGTTTTATAACATTAGATCTGCACATCAACCCTCACTAAATCAAGTCGTATACTTCTTGTTAATGTAGCTTTAAGTTTGAATTTCCTTTACAGTAATGTTGTGCTTTTATTTCACAAACACTGTGAGGGCTTGTACACCTTCCAACTAGGTGCTTGAGTGTGCAGCACAAGCAAGATAAGGCATTTCCATGCCTGGCACTTGGTTAATGAAAATAGCGTAATTTCCCCATATGCTTTTGTACGGTGGGTATGTTGCAAACCAGCACCAAAATAAAACCCCAAACTGATAGTTCAAACGTAACAGAAACAAATAAACTTTATTTAAAAAACAGAGTAGATAAATTGAGAACATTAAATGTTGACAGTTGTCTTTTTAAGACCTCATTTTCAAGAAACAGAAAATCTATTTTGGCTATGAATGTTTGCCAAAGCTTGTTCTAATGGCTGCATGTGTGTAGAGGAAACTGTGGAGACCTACATGTAAGCAAGCAAACACACCACCCACCACACACTAACCCACGCTGACAACTGCGACATGCCAGACAATTCACCTACAATGACAAGGGACTAAACTAAGACTAAAATTACAATTACAGCCACGACAAATCCACCATTGTATTCACTCTTTTTGGGGTTTTTCAAAAAAAAGAGGAGAGTCGCAAATCCAGAGAGAGATCAGAGAGCTCTCAAACTAAGCCTCCATTTACTGTGATGGCAGGCCTATTAAATGCATGCGTCCACAGTGGTCTCTTTCTAGTGGTGAGTGGGAGGCTCACAGTCCTGCAGTTGACAGTTAGCAGCCGATTCTGGGATCAGTTTTTCCGCAGCAAAGGGACTGATGTGGCTCAGAGAAGGATGTGGATTCGTATGATGGATCATTGTTTAGGTTAGGGGAGTGGGTGTGTGAGCCTGCCCTATTGTGTGTGTGTGTGTGTGTGTGTGTGTGTGTGTGTGTGTGTGTGTGTGTGTGTGTGTGTGTGCATGTGTGTGTTCGTGTGTGTGTGTGAATTAATGAGTGTTTTTTCCATGCCAGTACTTGCAGTTGAACATCAAGGATTCAGGATCGGCCTTTGCACATACATGTGTGCGGAGGAACATCTGCATTGAAGCAGCAAACATATGTCCCACACGTATGTGCACACAGTAAAAGAAAAAAAAAAAAGGTGAAAAAGAGTAGTTTCCAGATTCTTAATGAAAACACCACTTGTTGATCCTTTCACAAAGCATTCATTTAGGACACCCAACAACAACAAGAAAACCATGTTCCTCCATTTCCATGTTTTCGGAATAACTTCAAAGTTAAATCTGGTGCACAAAAAAATTGGATAAGAGGCTAAAGAACCTCTAATGTGTATATATGTGAATATAATGCCATATATATATCTGCCATAATGGTCCATGGGGCCATATTGCAATATGTGCATGCCATGGAAGTTTCAGACGGCTTTATTAATTCCAGAAGGGCAATTCAGTTTCACAGCCTACTGAGTGATAAAAAACACAGGTAGACAGGTGGCTGCTGGGTCCAACACTGTGCATGGTTCCTATATGATGATGCAAAAGTCTATTTTTGGGCATAACAAGAAAACATATTTGGTCATTAGGACACCTACAAGGCATGAGTGTTGCTTGTAGTTGAAGAAGTTATGATGCGAGTAGAACAAATGCTACACTGTGGTGAAATGCCTCCATCAGGTGAAAGCAGGAAACATAAATACCACAACATGAATGGGGCTGCTATTTGTAGCTACTCAACACATATATGAAATGCAGCTGCATGCATTTAACTAAAACTGCATCAGTTCTTAGTGATTGACATTTCACTGTTTTCTACATGCGAAACTGAATTAATGAGTCTGATTGCTGATGCAACATTTCAAATGTCAAGAACCACAGAAGTGGGAAAATCAACCAAGCGCTTTGCAGGACTCTGATGATATGAGTAAAAGCTTTGACTGGAGAACTCTGTGAAGTGCTCAAAGAGTTTTTCCTGCTCGTCAAGTTGATTTACTCCTTTAATATATGCAACATGACCAAGCCCAAGTTTGAATAGGGAAAAACTGATGCTTATGAGGGAAGTCATTTCAAATGAATCTACTATGTTTTAAAACAGGCTTTAAAAAAACGGATACTCTGGCAAAGGTAAGAAAGTGTGTAAAACATCTGCTCTGCATGACATATCTTCAGCTCTTGTCTTTTTCCTGCTGATGACAAAAATCTTCAAAATAGACACATTGGAATTCCCTGGTCCTAATGTGAACATTTGAGAATGATTTCATTCTAAGGTACCTCAACATTGCAAGACGTTTTTTTTAGAAAGAATTTACAACACTAAAAGTCACAGTATAGAAGAGAATCTCGGGAAACAAAATCAATTCATCCCCTGGCTCTGTGTAATGTTTGAAATTTCCTCAACATCCCAGAGAGCCCAAACAGCCTGATCTGAAGCCAAGGTCAAATGTAGCTAGCGTCGTAACGGACAAAGAAAACATCCTGGCAATTTATATTTCTGGCAGCAACCATGGAAAAAGGATGGAAAAGAGAGGACTACTGTTTAAAAAAATCCAATCCAATGACTGCAGAGGGTAGACTAAAGATAAGCAAAGAGAAGGCTGGATACCATTGTCAAAATGAAATGTATGTAATAAACAAGCAGGAGTAGTACGAACAATTATGAACCTTTTAGGAATAGATATCTATCTTTTCATTATCAGATATCTTAGTTATTTTCACTCAGAAATGCATCAATGGGGGGGGGGGGGGGTATATAAGGCGGCTGAGCGAAAATGTGAGTCCATGTTTTGAGTCATACTTCTTGGTCAAACAAAAAAACACTTAACACTGAATTGCCACTGAAGGAAGTTTTAATCCAATTTTAGGAGGATAGAAGTGATGAGGCAGATGGCAACATGCAGAAAGACACCATGTAAAGAAAATTTCCCTCTCTGTTCATTTCACAATTCGGCTTAGATTTCACAGAAAACCTGCGTTGAATGACGTTAGAAAAAAAGCCTTATCTGAGCAAACCATTTCCACACAAAAACAAGCTTCTTTTATCCCCGACTGTGTCATGTTTTTTTTGGCTGCGCTGCTTTCAGGACTTTCAAAGGGACAGTGGGTGAGATCTCTGCATCTTCTTTGATGGATTTCTCTCTGTATGTTTGTGGACATCAGAAAACACTATATTATCATTATACCAGCCAGATTCTAAAACATGTTTCTCTTACTGATGCTTCACACTACTACTGAACTACTACTGAAAAATATTTTGCTCCAAATCTCAATACACATTTCTTTTCTTTTGCAAGCAATGACAAAGACCTCAATTTTTGAAACATGCTTTTTGGTGGATTTTTCGTTTCCCCCATTTTAGTGTGTATCACATTTTCACCTGTTTTCCAAAAGCACCCAAAACATGTTTGTTCATTTTCTTTTTCATCTACTTTTACCACATTGAGCAACCAGTCATCCCTATTTTATCTTATCAATTGTAGCCTTAGAAACATATAAAAAACATATAACAACGTGATATGATCCTTATTTGGTCAGTTTTACGGAATGCGATAATAAAAAAAACAATAATAATAAACTGCAGAAAATCCAACTTTTTATGCTTAATTACATCTTTGTGCTTTATATTTATATATATAATTTTAAGGTAGGCTCCTTTGTAAACTCCAGTAGGTCCTTTTGATCAGAAAGTTGTCAAACGAACATGTTAAAGGCTCATTTGTGTACAGTTACTCCCGTACTGAAACTACCTTAAACAAGACATTCCTGTAAAAGAGATTCATATGTGTCAAAATATTGTACTGTACAGTGACGCATAGGTACATTATTTTTGAATCATATGTACATCCAAAGATGGATATTGCATGCAGATTTAGATTGGTCATCAGTTCAGCTGGTCAGCTGCTTCTGGCACGGGGAGTTAGACTGACCTCTTGAGGTGAAAAATGGAAAGTATGCTGAATTGATTTCCTCAGCAGGTTGTGTGAGCTTCAGTACATTATTACAGCAGAAAGATGAAGGCTTGGCACTGTCGTTTTTGTTTAAGAAAAAGCAGTAGTGGCAGCTTTGAGTATTTAAATATACCTCAAAAGACCTTATCGTGCAAGTTGTATGTGCCTGAGAAGAGAAGAAATTATCATATCTTTTCATGACATCATGAAACCTGTTATACTTGTTCAGTTTTGGGCCAAGAACATTTGTAGAAATCAAGCCATCACACAATTTAAATGGAAACTTTATTATATTGTTCTACGACATATATTTTAATCTTTGACCATAAAACTATACAACAACAATAGTGGCAGTATTAGAGTTCAATACTATTCGGTAAAGCAGAGTCCTCTATTGTTGGAACCAGCACTACATAACTCCTGCTGGCTAGCAGCTGCCTCAAAGCAAGAAGTAAAGGTCAACAGACATCTTAACCAGCACTGGAAAATCTTTGTGAAAATAAAAAATATGAATAGATTTATTGTATTTTTTATTTAAAATTTTCATTAAACAACATCTGGTTAATTTTTGAAGATTTAAAGATTTATTCCATGAGGCAACAAAGCATCATCATCCTTCTTATGGGGGACTTAAAAACCTTCTAAAATGTAAAAAACAAAAATCAAAATGAACCTTTTAGATACTTATATGTCAAGAATAGTTGAAATGAAGGTATCTGTCTTACATCTATTGTATTCATATAAAAATGTTTAAACCACAACTTGCCTCTTTCAGTCTGTTGAAAATCTTCTCATTAATCCAACTCGTGCAAAATCAGAGAAAACATTCTTCATCGTAGCAGACTGATATTTGGTCCCATCTGGGTTTGATCGACAAATCTTCACAATACTTTTCTGACTTCTTTTTGTCTTCTTCTTTTTGTTATGAAGGGACATGTAGCCTAGCGTTTGAACAACAACAAAAAAAAACCCTGTGGATTTATGAGACATTTGACTATGGCTGGAACACTAATGTATTACATACTTACACATCATTTTGACTTTGACTTCTGTCACATGAAAATATATAGTCGCCATGAGAGTTATGGCTCTGGGCTGTGTGGAGAGGTCTGTGAGTTGGTTCATGAAAACCTGTTTTATACTTTCAACGAAGTTTAATGCTGGCCATGACTGAATCAGTAAGTTTTATGATCCAAGTTAAAGACCTTTAAAACCCACTTTAAACACACCGCATCATTTCAGAAT
This sequence comes from Labrus bergylta, assembly GCF_963930695.1. Taxonomy (NCBI): domain Eukaryota; kingdom Metazoa; phylum Chordata; class Actinopteri; order Labriformes; family Labridae; genus Labrus; species Labrus bergylta. The sequence goes on from NC_089208.1 coordinate 12,600,159, forward strand.
TTACATTTTATGGCCAATGTCAGAAGTCGGCAGGGGTCTCTCTTATGTCTGAATGGAATATTATTAGATTAAAGCCTTTTAAATGACTCAACACAGTGTGATGAACTGAATTATGGTGCAACATAAAACTGTAAACCTTTTTGTGTTCAGAAATATTTAAAAAAAAAAGTAAGTTATAGCTGAGGTCTTCAAAGGAATCTGACCAATACACGTTGACATTGTTGTATTTAAAATAGGGTTGTAAATAACTTGTATTATATTCCATGAAATATCTCCATATGGTTAGTAGGAATTATCTTTCTATGTATAAATTATTATTATAATTATTATTATTTGTTGTTGTAGAAAGTACAGCTAAACATGGGTCAAAGTATTTCAATTTAACATTTATTTTTAATTATTTAATTACCAAAAGGTCATTTCTATTTCAAGGGTAAGGTTCATTTGAAAAGTAAAACAGACACAATATTAACAATTCAAATAGTAAGCGACAGTGTGAATATATGTATAACTTCAGATTGGCCAAAAAGCAGAGACTCTGAAATTCAGTTTCATTCCAATGCTGAAATGTGTCCTTGTTTATTCCTAAAGCAACATACAGTCCAGTGATATGAAATCCTTGAGCCACTGTGCTGGTTTGGTAGTGCTAGATGTATGAGAAGCTGAGGCCTTGTAATCGTTTCACTGTGACTCACTTCTTGTGTGTGACAACGGGAAGGAGGGGGTTAATTACATTAATCCAAAACAAATAAACGTCTGGCAGACCTTGAAAGGCTGTGGAAAATGGTTGGAGATTGAAGCCACTTTTGAGTCCCCAAACCTCAAGCTTTGATGGTTTTCACTCGAGTCAGAGACGGAGAACACAGATTGGATATCTAACTGTAACTGAACTGCTCCACCATGGTTCTCTGTCTTTCTCTGAGCCTGTCTTTCTCTTTACTTGTCTGTCCTACTCTCCCTCACAATCTGGCTTTCTTGTTTTTTTTTTCATTGACTACTTCTTTTTGTGTCTTTCTCTTCCACTTTTTCCTTCTTTCTTTCTCTATAAAGTTCAAATTTTATTGAACATGTTGATATAACAAAGGAACATTAACTGCATCAGCTTCATAATATTAAAGGGTCTTTTCAGCTCCTTCATAAAACTTGCTGGTTATCTATGAAAAAGAAACATATTGATTTGTAAATCATTATAAATTGTATTTGTATGATTCATTTGTTTGTGGCACTTGACTGCCCTGGCCATTTGTGCTTTTCCTGGTACTGTTTTTCTTTTTCAGAGCTTTGACCTCCTTTGGTCAGTTATGGCTTGCTTGCTGGTCACTTGGAGACCACTGGTTACTGTGTGGACCTCCCAACACTGTTACAGCCTAAACAAGCTGGTCATAACATACAACTTGTGTGTAACTATTTATGATTGATACATGTTGTTGATCTAAGACTTTGGTTCAGAGTAATATATTTTAACCATATTGGATAGTTTGTCTAACACATACATACACCTTCATTGGTGTTCTTTATTTGATCCCCAGAGGATGAATTGGTTTTTCTTTGGTGACTTTCTTGACAGCTATTGGGTGGATTGCCATAATGTTTCGCAATGATTTTGATGGTCTTCAGATGATAAAGCCTAATGATTGTTTTGATCCCTTGACATATCCTGTAACACCACAACTGGGTCAAATAAATACAATAAATTACAGTGTAGCCATTTAGCCACAGTCCATTTGCCATGGCAACATTGAATACACATACACACACTCCACATGTAAACCGTTTGCAAACAACGACGCTAGCAGAGTCTTATTTGCGCAAAATACAGAAATATTACCGTATATCAGTCCACATGGTTGTTGGGCTTCTCAAATCGTCTTTGCCGGCGTCCCACCCTCTTTTTGTCAACTGACGCACGTTTAGTTATGACGGGTGTCTTACGACAGTGCAGTTGCATTCGAGACCTTCGGTGGGCGCCAAAATTAACCAAATTCCTAAGGGGGCTTGAGAAACACAGGGAAAACGGGCAAACTTGTAGCCCAGACTCAAGTCTTGACATAACGGTGCTCCTACTTTTGTATTCATTTTATCTCAATAGGATAAATCTGTCATACTATGGGAACTTCTTGGAGAACTTTTAAACTGACATGCACTGACATTCATGATCTGATAAATAAGAATAATTTTTTTTGACATATCTAGCAGTAGGTCAAAATGTTCCTTTCAGTTAGCTAGATGGTTTAGTTCAAGGTTTGGTACTCAAATCCATGAGCTCCAGTGGATGACTTTGAGTTTATTAGCACATGTCAGCACGTTTATTAGCACGTCAGCACGTTACGACTTCAGACTAGTAGTGGGAATGAATGTTATTTTTACTAAAGTTATTTGTGTTAACTATGTTCATAATAACACTAGCTAAAGCACAGCCTCATACAGTAGTGCTGTTAGCCGGGCTGTAGAAAGTTTCATTGAGCCTCTGAAAAAAGTTTCATACATTACGATAATTGGATTTATTGGGATAAACTCCTTGAGATGTGTCACCTTGTTTTCAAGAAGGACGGATAGAAATCACATTCACAACATTAAAAATGTATGACAATAAATCATAAATACATTTTTAATACACAGACAGACAAAAATACACACATAAAAGCCAAAACATATTAGTAAGAGAAAACATCACAATCACCACCTAGCCAGAGTGGCCTGTAAAATCAAGTTTGAGCGCATCCAAATACAATCAAAAGGAAAGTATTTTGACAACATCATTGAAAGTAAAAACTTTCCATCTCACACTAGATGTGAAAATAGATGTAATATGAACAGGCAACAACATGCAAAGCGTAATAACATTTGTTGTTTATGAGACATTCATTGTCAGCCTTTTGTTTTATTGCTTTTTTTTTTTGTCTCTCCAGGATTTCTCATAGTGACAGTAAACAATCACACAATCCCTGATGCTCGTTCACAGCCAACAAACCCTGTAATGATAAGGGACCGAACCCAAACTCGGCAGATCCTGTGAGCTGTGGTTGTGAAATACTTTCACTCCACCATACAATGAGTGTGTGAGAAATAGACGTGAAGGGGACTCTTCTCACAGTATATCATCCAATCATTATGGAGCAATCTTGGGAACAAACATTATTCTCACAGGCCTTGTTGTCGTCAAGCGTTCTTGTACATGTTCAGGGTCATGATGGTGATTTATAGTGATGGCACACTGGAAGCGCTCTGCTAACCAATCTGTTCTGGTTTTCCTGACTGAAGGAAGATTAGAGGGGCCCCGTTGTGATGGCGACAAAAGTGTCACCACACATATCTTCACATCGGCTCTGTCTCCTGGTTGTTATAAACACACACAGGAAACAATCGGAAGCATTACTTGATGCATAGCCTCTGGTGAGATCCATCTCTCTGATATGGCACTAATTAGAACGTCGTGGTGATGTATAGCTGTCGAAGGCTTTGACATTTTTGTGTCAAACCTTTATTGAGGGTTTGAGGCCTGTTTTAAGATTGAAATGTATTTGTCTGAACAGAGAAACTGAGGTTTGAGGTTATATCATCAAAATTACAGTCAGTGGGAGCTGGTCTTTTCTCAATGAATGTCCCGTAAGATTATAATGCACTATATCACAGCTTAAGAAGCCTCACTGAATGGAGATGTGAATCTGCCTGTAAGAATAATCTGTTTTATATCCCAAGTTGTCATGAGGAATACGGTTTCTGGATGCAGTTTGGAGATTTATGAACAAAGACAAATAAGATATAAAAGTTTTGAAGGGCCCAGAACCCCAGATCTACTAATGGACAATAATTAGTCTGCAGATCAAATTACTCAGACAACAGACAACAAAAACGTCCAAAGGTCCCTGATGGTTTGTTAGCTTCAACACTTCACTCTGTTTGCTTCAACTGTTTTGAATCCAGTAAACAATAATATCCTTTTGGATCCTATAAACAATAAGAAAAACAAATCATTTAACATGTACAGTTCCCATAAATATTTTGAGAAAGGTGCTCTGTCAAACAGCTTTGGAGCTTTCAGAGGCTTGAGATTAAAAATCTTTTAAAACAGTGACAAAAGCCACAGCAATGGATACTTACCAAGAGAAATGCAGAAATGGGAGCTTTGTCTCATTTTTGATTCAAGGACAATAATTTAATTTCTTAATAGTCTTGCATGATACTGTTTGCCCAAACTCAGTTTTCATCCTCTGACCTGTTTTTGGAACAATCTTCCTTGAGCTGAACAGCCAATCAGAGAGATTCCTACCCTCAACATGTGGAATCGGCCAAAACAGAGCAACAGAGCTGGACACACTGCAAAAACTAGGGCGCAACAGCCAAATCGACAGACCGGCGGCCGACGGACTGCTTGGTGTCAAGGCCTTAAGAGTCTGAAAATGGGTTGAAAATGTCAATATCTTTATATGTAAACTTAAAATGTCTTTTACTGAGAGCACTGATGGTCTAGTGGTTATGTCACGCGCTCCATTGTACACAGGCTGTAGATGGAGCGCGCTGTGGGTTCAAAACCAATTTTGGCCCTTTGCTGCATGTCATCCCTAACTCCTCCCAACATTCCCCGTCTCTACAACTTTCCGATGCAATACAGGCAAAAAGGCCAAAAAAAAAAAAAAAACATCTTAAAAAAAAGTACATACTGTATTTTTGTGTGCCTTATGTCTGTCATCATTTCGCTTTATTATATTGCTTAGATTACCTATTTCATTCCCATTCCCATGTAAGTGTTTTATCTAAAGCACTATGAGCTGCACTTACCTGTATAAAGATGTAAATAAGGTTTGATTGTTTTCTTTTTCTCTGCATTCACATCAAGCTGACGACATCTTAACAAAGTTTTCTTTTCACCTTGTGTTGGCTGTTGTCTAAAGTGAGCGACAACATTTTTTGCAACTCAAAACCCCCATCAAAGATGGTTCAAATCAACCTTATGTTCTTAATGACAACAAAGCTTTTTACAAACAATGATGTGTGTCTGCTCAGTTCTTAGTCACTGTCGGTTTTGTCCTCAGTCTCACAGAAATGTTTAGTGTCTGACAGATCACACAGAAAGATCAGACCGGGCAGTTTCCAGGTTGGAATGTGTATAACTTTATGATTGAGAACAGGGCGTTCCTGTAAAAGAGCATTTGTTGTTGGTGCACCGTCCGTGGTGAATAAAAGTTACAAAGAAGAAAGCCTCTTTAGTTGTTCTGTTTCTGCTGTCTTAAAAATTCAATTCATGAAGAGTTTATGTTCATTAGAAAAGTTTGATTTACACAAATACATCTAAAAAGGGTATGGAAGATGTTCTAATATTTAAAAAAATAGAGTTCATCCCTGCTCAGAGACACTACTTGTTGTCTGCCTTTGGCACTCTCTGTGGGTGTGTGAGGGGCTTGTTCCTGTGTGGCTGTTCCTGTGTGTGTGTGTGTGTGTGTGTGTGTGTGTGTGTGTGTGTGTGTGTGTGTGTGTGTTTGTGTTGCTGTCTGTTCGTTAGCTTGAGGTGGGCTTGGCATTTAGATTTAACTGTCGCCGTCTTAACAAAACAAGGTCAGATAACATGCATCTGATTTCATCACATCTCTCTTCTCTTCTTGGTCGTATATGCTGTAGATGCTCCATGAAGACACTGAAAGTCAAAGACAGAATTACACAACCTCAGAAAGGTCTCAGTGTTGATCAGACACCTCAATGGAAAACGTCTTTTTACCACCAACATGAAAAGCGATTGACATCCTCTCAGTTAGCTGTGGTCTGTGAATGGAACTGATAAAGAGATTGACGGTTTACAGATTGCTCTTGTCACTGAAAAAACCTCACACATGAAGTTGTTGAGGTCAACCAATCTCATCCCATTATGTAAACAGAGTTTATATTGTTTTTTTAATAATGTTTTTGGTTATTTTTGCACTAGTTGAGAGCTGGTCTTGAAAAGTTTTTTTGACTTAAGATAATTGTTTAAATAAATATAACGTTTGATGTCAGCAAAAGCCATTAAATAAATGTTCTAAAGAAACATAAATAGCCTATAGCAAACACCCAGAGTTTTCTTTTTATAATAGAAAATAGAAAATGCAAACTTGCTTTGTGTATTTCACACGTGGAAATTTATGGTTGCTTATTTGATTACCAATACAAACAATTAAAACTACGATAAAGGTTATTTTTGTGTTCAGAAACACGTGTAAATAAGGTCACATGCATGACATCTTTGCAGTACCTCTGATCAAAACTTTATATATATATCTATATCTATCTATACAAAACCTCTGGGGTTTTGAAAGTTTTTCAACTTTCTTTAACTTCAAAACAAACTTGGTGGATTTTATTAATTCCTAATCTAATTTTGTTCTGCAAAGTTACAGTTTTGAAAAGCCTTTTAATTGAAGCAGTGTAGAATTGTTCAAAACATAATAACATACCAGCATCTAATCAGCACTGACATCAATGTCATTGAGCTCAGTTTCTTAGAGGCATAAAACTATCAAAATCCTCAATCGCATAAAGTTTCCAATCTGATTTACGACAGTCATCTATTGGAGTTTGGTTGTCAACGGCAACAGTGTTGATAATAGGGATGGGTTATCTCAGGTATAGTCTTGAAATTATACAATACCTGATATGTGGCCCAGGATAAAGATAATGTAAGCTAAGGATAATATCACGGTAAAGCCATTCTGGGAAAATTTATATATTAAAGGACAGCCATATAATGATAACAAAACCTGTAAACTGGCCTAAAAAGGTATGGTATGAAACAACAATGTGGTGTCAGCTTCACCTATTATCATGCTTCATCTCTTCACTTCTTTTTTTCCGCTCTATAAAATAGTGTTGTTTTGTTCCTCTTTTATCCTGCTATCATCTTCTTTATTGGTGAATTTACTTTTGTTTACTTTACCCCCAATCATAGTCACTCTTCTGAAGAGTAATAAAGTGGTAATGTGTTGAGTCAGGGAAATCTGTTTAGAGCCCCATATTTTTCTGAATTAAAATATCGATATTTGGAAACAGCAATCCTTCAGTAATTGTATCACATGCTGATATGATACCATGCTGATACTTTATCCAACCCCTATAGCAGAGCAGAAACTATTCTTATTCAAATCATTTTAAAAAATACATTTAAAAACAGCTTTGGTTCAAGGCAGATCAGGTGCAATAACTGAACTAGATCCATATGTTTGAGAAAAAAAAAATATCAGTGAAGAATAAAAAAATTTTTAAATGTTAAGAGACCAGATTGTGATATAGTGAAACAGAACTCCCAAACCTTTCTGAATAAGAAAGTTGTGGAAATGAAATAATTATGTTGCAGTATGCTTTAAAATTAGGAAAAGAAAATCCCTGGTTTAAACTACTTGAGATACAGGGAGAACATTAGGAGCAGGTCCTGTTCAGGCTTTAGTGAAATGAAAAGTTGAAAAACCAATCACAGATCCTTTAAATCTAACATGCATATCCAACCAATGAAACATCTGCACCCTGCATTTACGTTTTAAGTCTCCGGAGGGGAAAGAATTACAGTAGTCAGCTGCTGATAAAAGCAACTGCCTTTCAGTATCTGGCTCTACTTCTGAGGAGATAAAAGGCAGTTTTGGTGATTTTTCTGATGTGAAATTCAAGTCAGGATCAAAAAGCACACCAAGGTTACTCGCTCGGGGCTTGACGTTCAGTGCCAGGGATTTTTCGTGTGCATGCTTTTCTCTTTGGGCCTTTGCTCCACTTATAAACCAAATATCTTTAATGTTGGAGCACAGTGTAAAACAACTATCTTAAGACCGCAGGAAGGAGAAACAATACAAATTAAATCAAAATCAAAGGAATACTTCAAATCAATTTTAAATATTGATCAAATTGATAGAGTATGTTTCAATTTATTAACTTTGATCGACTTCTATTGAAGTTGATTCCAACTTTCTTTTTTTTTTTTTTTTACAAGTGAATGAAAATAAACAAAGTTAATTTGCCTTTCATAAGAATAAAAACAGATTAAAGTGTGTGCTTTAAAAAAACCCATATATTTTAAAAACTACAGTGAGAGCAACCAAAATGTCAAAATATCACAAAACAATTCTAATAAAGTTTGAAGATCAATAAGTAATAGACCTATGAGAGGGGTCAGTATGTTTGTTTGAAATAATTTTTAAAAGAATAGTTTTTCTTAGATGTAATTTAATTTTTTCTTTTTTCTCTCTAGGTTTTGAACAACACCTTCACTGAAAAATCACATGTTTCATTCGCAAAGTCATGATCAGAGAGCTGTCAACAAAGTGAGACGAGAAAGGTAATCTTACTTTATAATTGACTTAAATTGGTACAGTTGTATATGTAAAGTATACGTAATAAGTAGGTGAATATTTCATTTAATCTGTAGGTTTAACTTTGTGTCAATTTAGCTTTAAGGCAGCATTTTAAACTGTTAATTTCACAACACTTCCCTTTGGTCTTCATAAGTGCTGTCATTTTTGTACTTTTAACACTTCTACTCTTTACTCAGTCATAAAAACTTGGATCTCTTGCAGAGAGATTTCCATATCTGATCCTTTGGTGTGATCAGCTTGTAACCAGGTGCAGCTGAAACTTAGAAACAGACGAACCACAGCCCTACCTGCCAGGTACAAACTTGGTACACATGAAATTGAATTTCCTCGGCTGCTCCCTGCCTGTGTCTCGGGGCTGAAAGTTGGGCTGTTTTATACAGTCGAAGGCACAGGCACACAGAGATACCACACCATCCTTTGCCTCCTTTGATGTTGGTGAGCACCTGGGGGGGCAGAATATGGAGAATTTGTTGATTACAGGGTCCTGTATTCAGTACACACACTCTGTTACTGGGTGCAGTGAGGTAGTGTATAGCAGGAGGCTCAGTGGCAGTTTGATAGTTTGTGGTAAAAGTCTGGCAGGCCACAACTCTCCTCTGTCCGCCAAGCCCGTGGTTTCATATTGTGATCATCAATGGCAGATGTGAATCTGAATATAAGCTTGTCTTGATCAATCTGGCCAGAAGTTTTTACTTGGACTGGTTCAGGGTATTATATGTCTACTGGTGAAGGTTTCTGAACGAAATCCCGCTCATAGAGTACAGCTATATTATTAATTACAGGAGGTTTGCCTTCAAAGGTTCCATCATCATAAGGGAGCTAAAACATGACAGTGTTTTTTTTTTAATTAGCACACTGCCTTTTATAAGTTCACATTAACTACTTAAAACAGAACCAAATGGTAGCATACAGTTTGTAGAGTCAACGCTTGGTTGCAAGTTAAGGAAGAACTGCATTCAACAGAGAGATATTTTATGCAACGTTTTGAACATTTTTACAGTTTATTTTCTGGAATAGTGCTAGGTTGTATAATAAAATATACAACTATATTACTGGAAACAATAAAGTTGCAGTTAGTTAGATCTCCTTCATTTACAGACCTCTTATACTCAAGGTTGGACGCTAAAATGCTGTTGATACTACAAATTATAGGGAATCTGACAATTTGTTATCCTTGCTTTGCATCTCTTTGGACAAGCAACCCAAAAGACTGAAATCCAAAGACATCACATATTTTTTAAGGTAAAACAACATTAGCTTCAGCTAGCTAAGCAAGCTAACAGTCACTTTAGCTAGCTAGCTAAAATTTAAATATAGATGTTAGCTAGCTAACATTACTTTTAGCCTAGCTTGAGATACCAACATTACTTTTAGCTAGGAAACATTACCTTTTATTGCTTCTTTTTACTGCTTACATTATCACAATAAAGTTTGGGGAGGTTGATGCCGACTTAGCAGTTGTCTTTGGTTTTACCTTTAAGTATGATCTTGATACCTGATATCCTTATAGATTCTACCTTTACTTTTTTTGGCAAAATGAGGGTAGACTATCTACATTCATTTGACTTAAACACAACAGTTATAGTGTAGCGTTTCTAGCTATCATGACTGTAAGCTAGAAGTGCTAGCAATGCACAGCACCCCCAACCTCACTGACATCTCCCTCCCAGACCAGCTCAACTCATTCTTTGCCAGCTTTAAAGACACCTGCAAGAAGTAACCAGCTGCATCACACCCTCATAGAAGGACCTGCCACTTATCAGGTGAAAGGGCACTTCACAGCATAGACTGCAACAAAGCAGCGGAGCCGGATGAAGGCCATTGACTACAGTTTTGCCTTCAACTCAATCAGCCTCAGCAAATCAGCAATCTACAGAACTCCCCTCTGTTGGTGGATCATCAGCATGTCAGGCAGGGAAACAACACTTCCTTCAAGATCATTCTCAATACCGGCGTACCCCAAGGCTGCGTCCTCAGTCCACTCCTCTACTCCCTGTACACTCATGACTTCACAGAGGATGTCCAGGAGATCATCAAAACAGCTCAGTGGATTGTTGGCTCCCATCCTTCAGAGACATCCACTGGAACCGTCTCCACAAATGGGCCTCATCTATCAGGAAGAAAACATCACATCCTGGAAATTCCATATTCACTACCCTCAGGCACAACGATTTGCACATGCACAAACAGAGAAACAGCTTCAGCAAACTTCTAAACCCATAACCCCTTCTCCCAAACTGCTGCCAACTGTCTAATATTTCTTTGTGCAATTACTTGGTCATTCACTGTAAAATAATTGTTTATTCATAAATTAATTTACTGCACTATAACTGTATATCTATTTATTCAGTCACTGTACGATAACTGTTTATCATAAACTGCACTTTAACTGTATATTTATGTATTCAGTCACTGCAAAATAACTGTTTAATTAACTACTTATACAGTCTAATATATTATGCTGCTGTACAGGATCACTGCCAAAAAGGTTTCATTGTGGACTTTTATACAATGACAATTAAGTGCCTATCCTATCTTAGGATGCAGTTCAAATTTTAAAGTGCCCCATTATCAAATTGTAAAGAGAGCCAATGTAACAACATTTAGCTGTTGTCTTATGGTAGCTATTGAGTTATCAAACATGTTGTTTTACATTGATAAAAATTATACATACTGTATATATATATAAGGCCTATATATGTGAAATAGGCCTTTTTTAGGGCTCAATTACCCCTGAAGATTTGAACTATTTGGTGTCTTTTCAGTCACTGATCAAGAAGCAGATTTGTCACACTATCTAATGACTTGCAACCTAAAATTTATCCTAAAATATGTCTCAATTGTACACAATCATTTTCCATATTCACTGTCTGAATAGTCCCCGATCAATGTCTAATTATTAAGGTTTATTTTATACCATTTGGAACCTTAAACAAAACAGTAAGCATCTGAACTTCCCAACCTCAGCATGATATTAAAGGAAGTGTGATTAAATATGGTGAGCTGCACAGCGCATTGTAGCATTTAAATGGCAATCAATAAACTTAGCAGCATGTGGGCAACATAAACACGGTTGGGCAACACAGCAGCATCACCTCATTTTCCACAGAACAAGGTGGCAGGCGTCTGCCAGAGCGACATTGAAGTGATTATCAGCACATCTCTGCCAGGCAGATACTGAGAAAAAGACTGTTAACTGGCTTACGCTATATTTCCTTGGACGCCATGAATGATAGATAAAGATCGCTGCAGCTGCTACAACATGCCACAAACAAACACTTCCTGTCTGCCTTTTAAACAATCACACGTGTACACACAATCACAGTGAGAATGCGTCACTGTTCCACAGCAGCGCTCTGACCACAGCCGTGACTATATTTTCTCATGTCTCTAATCTATTTACCAAAGTTTAGACAGGAAGGACGCATCTCTCAGTTTTCCTATCATGTCAACCACTTAAACAGTGATCACAACAACGTAAAGACAACATTATAAAACTTCATTCATTTAACTGTTCAATTAGATGTGTCAACTGTAACCCAAAGTCAATGTTGTGAACTTTTGTAATTGAGCAATCTGTTGAATCTATTGTATTTATAGACTTTTTACAGAAGTTGAAGGGATTGTTAGATTGATTAGATTCAATAAAAACTTCAAGCTTTTTGTTGTTTTTTTAAAGTTCTTTAAAGGAGGAAACCTCTCTGATGCTAACATGAGCATGGATAAATAAGTCAGTGTGTCATCTTTCTGGTTCTAGCCAACAGATGTGTATTGTTTTGACAAACACATTCACATTGTTTCTTTTGCTAGACATTACATCACCGAGCTTTGTCACAGGTCAAGTTGTGGTATTCTGAGCAAAGAGCAACCAGCACATTATTATCAGCTGCTTCTAACTGTCTGATTTACTTCATAAATAAACTACAATAAAGACAACAGAAATGTGCATGTGAAACTCAAAATCTAAAAAATGTAATATTCATTTTAACCTTTTTTTTTCAAGTTGACATTCATCTTGTGGTCTTTCACAAGGCTTGGATTGTGTACATATTTATTGTAATCTTTTCTGAGTCCTGAGCTACACAAAAATGTCAAGACATACTAAGTTCAGAACGTGAAAGACATATTTCTAAGAGTCAATAGTTTTCATTTTGTTGTTTTGGCTGGGGCATGATGACAGAATGAGTGACTTCATTTATCTGTTTGCAGTTTCAACGTCTCTGTTGACGGCAGAAATTCTTCCAATATTGAAAGTGTGGGAAACTTCTAAATATTAAATGTAACAAAAAACCTTTTAAGCACGCTAAATGTTGCATTTGATGAGAGAGAAAGAAAGGTAAAAAGGTTACTGGTGATTTATATCCCTGTATTAACCAGAGCCTGGATTATTGACTTCCACTCTGAGCTGGAAAAAACAGCAGAGAAGTGAGTGACTCATAAGAGGTTATGAGACGGGTAGATGGAGGGGGGGAAGGGGGAGAGAGTTTGGACCCTGTGTGAAAAACCACAAAATTAAAAAAAAAGAACCAGAAAGATGACATACTGCCTTATTTATCCATATGTAACAAATTACAGCATCTGTTTACCATTTATTTTATTTACTTTGGTGATGCTGGGCCTGGTCTGATTAACATTTTCTGTAGTGTTTGTTGTCTTCTGGAGCGAGGTTTGATTGGCACTCGGTGACAACTGTTTGAAGTGAGCGCCGCTTCGGCTTTGAAGCTTTGGGGGATGAAAGCAGAGCATCCAGATATGACTGGAGGATAATCTAGAAATGAATTTTGGCTTGCTTCTGAAGGCGACCGACAGGCGACAAACATGTTTCTATGTTGATGATTAAATGTTACTTGAGATTCAGTGATGCAGGGACATTAAACAGAGACGGAGACCTCTAAATACACACACAGGAAATAAGTGAAATATGTTGTTTTGATGACAACAAGCTGTAGATGTTGATGGATGAGGAAAGAAGGAGCGATCACTTCGAATCCGTCATGAGATTTTTATTTATGATCCAGCCTGTTTGCAGTTAATCTTGTTTATCAGTGTTGCCCATTAAAGCTGCCTTCAATACATCTTAAAAACATTCAATTCAAAAAAACATTTTCTGATTGAACATTTTCTCATCAAAAGTAGTCAAGCAATACATCCTATAAGAAAAACTGAAGTGCGTAAATAACGTCAGTGGGAACTGTGTGGAGAATGCAAAAAGGCAAAGTTTTGAAAACTTAAAAAAAGCAGAAATGGCTTTAAATGCTGGAGGGTGTCACAGGTTAAAGTAACAGGACTCAATAGTTTAGTGAAGAGAAGTCAGCTAATCCATACTCAATGTAAATACATGCTCAATATAAAGTCCTCCTGGCAAATGAAAAAAAAAGGTTGGCTCTGACTTTTCTCTCAAATTTAATCTTATAAACTAATGCTTTGCATTTTGATCCTCTCCCAAAGAATCACTTAGATTCATTTTAGTGTTTCTGAGCAAATGTATCTGCAGTGGATGGAGACACCTGACTAAAACAAGAACGGATGTATATGACTTCATAAGACTTTGTAATGTTTTCAGTAAATGTATTTTCATTGTGCAATTATGACAAATGTTCAGTCAAGAATGTAAACCTTAAGTCATTTTTGTGAATTAAAGTAAAATTAAACTAATTATTGTAATGGTCTGTGAATTTAGTGACACATTTTGTCTCCGCCCACTACAACTATGCATCTTCCAATTTGTTTGTTTGTTTGTTTTTATTTAGATTCCCATTAGCTTTTGCATAGCAGCAGCTATTCTTCCTGGGGTCAACATTATTTTTCAAAATGACAATACAATAATACACATAACATCCCAGTACAACCAACAACAGTGTATAGCGATGTAACCATAACACCGACCACACATCACAGTAAAACCCATACAACAACTATTTAAGTCACATAATTAAAACATTCATCACAAAACCAACACACTCCTCACCTACACTTAGACACGCACAGCCACACAAACATGGATTTATATATATCTATATATATATATATATATATATATATATATATATATATATATATATCAATTTGATGTACTAAATGATAAAACATTTGTTATGTTCAGCATAAAATACTAAATAGAATATCATTAAAACTTGATTGGCAATCTGAAAAAAAGCTGTTATTGTAACCCAAAATTCGATTAGAAAAAAAATCGTCAGTTTAAGATTAAAAAAACTTTTGTCAAAAGATTTATTAAAACTACATTGTGGATGACGGACTGAGTTATTATTTTACAGACCAGGGTTGAAGACGGCTTCTAAGCTACAGTGCTACGTTTTCTGAACAACCCAATGCACTGACAATAATAACTTACTTCAGACTACCAACACTGACCTCTAGAGGATACAAGTGATCACAACCTCTTCAGTACTTCACGTCTCAAGAAGGAAGAAGCTCAGTGCAGCAGGATCTAATGTATGTTTCTTTGTCTCCGTTATTTAGAGAGGATGTTTCTATGGGGGTTTTATCAGCCACAAGTAGATTTATAACATGATCTTTCCAGAACAGCTCATCCTTCACTGCCATCAGGGGATTTCAATGAGCTCACTTGTATCAAGCAGAGAAAGTTTTATTCATCAGTGGAATCCACATTATTTGAGACATTTTGATTCCGGTAAATAGATAGAGGTCTTAAGTTATAACTTGAAAAAAATTATCAGAGTGAAAGTAGCATATGCAAAACAATGGAAAGAGAAATATCAAAACAGAGACAATATTACTCTCACTGTTTGCTTTTGGTTGCCAGCTGTGTCGGCAGCAAAGGAAGCACCTTTAAGGTTTTGGAAATGTTTCCTCCACTTAACCACACTGCTACGTTTCTGAGAAATCCTGCATAGAACAAAACTGAAAAACAACATTTCACAGCCAAAATCTGCATTCACAACCAGGAAAGCAAGGGAAGACAAAGGCACTATCTTAGTGAATGTACTCCTCTCTTATCTGCCTGATTGATCTGATATTAAAATGTAGTAAATGGTAAAAACTGACCGTATAAGGCTATGAAATAACACTGTAAATATCATTCTGATTGAAATACTGGGTTCTGGTCAATTTGAGAACAAACATTTCTTTGTTTTCTCTTTAAATAATTTTGCATTTAAATGTTGGACCAGTTTTTGATTCAGATTATTTAAAACTGTCCTAAACAAAACCTCAATTTCTCAGAAAACAAGTGTCACCAAATAAGTATTATCTGTAAAAGTAGGGAGTAAAGAAGACATGATTAGCTCAACCCTTGGATAAACTGTGTACAGAGCTTTAATACAATTTCAATAATTTGGCTCAATATCCAAATTGTTTTATTTTTACTGAATCAAAATGTTAACTGCATCTGCATATTTTATGAAAAGTGTTTAATCCTGAATTAAAGGACAGTTCTGCAAGTAATCGATAGCCTAATATACAAGCAACGTTTACATCAAATAGCTTCCCTAGGAGTGATTGTATACCACATTACAAAGGCAGGGAGAAACAGTTCTGTAGTCAAAGGTTGAGAATTTCAACCCTCGACTAACAGCTGAGGTCAACAGTAAGCGCTGAGTCCTCTCATCCTGTCCTTCTGTCCTGGACAGATGTGATGTAACATTACATCTGGTGAGAGGCCCCCGCTGTCCCGGAACAGTTTGTATAAACAGCACGATATTAATTTGTGAGTTGAATGTGCAGAGAGCTGATCTACAGCCAGCTCTTAACGCTTTTCAGCGATGCTGTTGGGAGTTGCGTGCAACCCTGGGTACACTACGCATGCGTCAAGGTAATACACAACTTATACAGAGAAGAGTGCTGCAAAATGAGATGTTTCACCTCGTGCTATTTCCGTTTTCGGGTGGATGAACTTGTAACGATGATGAAGCTGAGGGGGTAAATTATCCTATCTATTTTCAATAAATATTTATTAATTTCGTTCTTGAATCTATGTTTTACTATATTCTTTTGTGTGTAGGTTTCTTTTTTGTATTTTTATTTATTTTAATGTAACATGGCTATAGGCCTAGGCTATATCAAAACTCGCCAAATGTTTCAAAGGTACGTTTTTACTTTTTTTTCTCTAATCAAATCTCAGTGGTAACGTTAAATACTGAAGGGTGGAAACTGTTCATACTTCAGTAGCACCATGTCAAAATTTGGTGTAATAATTAAATTCCCTCCATTCAATACTTTACTTCAGTTAGTGTACGGAAGTCTTTTAGGTCTCATATTCAAAAGTATCCAAAATAAAGTGTAGGAGCTATTTATTTGTTGATAGAATTTAGTTTGTTAGGCCTATTTAGTTTATTTATGTTATGTACATGTATAATATAATAAAGAGTAAGGTCTACAACAGGGATGGGCAACTTTGGTCACAGCAAGGGCCAAATTGTAGGATACAAAAACGATTACAGTCAATTTTGACTCCAATTTAACTCAACATATGCCAGTGATCAAATATTATTATGGACATACTTCTGGTTTTCATGATTTCATGGTAGATTTAGTCATGTTTTCTTCCGATTAATTGATGTGTAAAAATCGATTTGAGGGTCACGTTGAGGGTTGATGGGGGCCGCATGTTGCCCACCCCTGGTCTAGACTTTATCTTTTTTTTTTTTAAAGATTCTTGAGATAAAATATGTTATGAATTGGCACTATATGGGCTGAAGATTGATTGATGCTTGATTGATGTGTTAGTAGTGTTCTCTGACTAAAAGTCTCATCCTAACAGTGAAACATATCACTTTAGTGTGGAAAATAAGCAATTACAAGCATTCAAAAGTATCTATAGAAATTGTCAACCTCGTCACTGACAGTCTTTTTTTTTTTTTTACTAACTAATGCTGTGTTGTACAAAAATACCTCAACTTAGAACACGTTCGTTTAATGTGCAAACCAACAGGGAGTGAATGATCTTGCTCTCTGATAAAAGTGTTGTATCTTTGACGTTGACGACGGAAGCCTGCTGCTGCTTTGCGTGACTCGTTGGTTAGCGTACGTGACGCCGCGCCACCTCCCTCTTCTCTCCTCCCTTTGTGCGGTTGACAAGCCCCTTCTCGGTCAGGACTGGAACACAGAGAGGTACGTTATGTATCCATCACTAAAATGCGACTATACTTAGATTTTCTGTACTGCACTTCTTTTGTCTTTATCACTATTAGTCGACTGACTCTGACATCCGGGTCCCGCTGCTGTTTGTCTCATCAGGTCATTTTTAACCTGAGTAAGGATGTCGCTCGACGTCCTGCAGAGATGCTAGGCCTACTGCTAGCTAATGTCTTGCGGTCATTTGACAGGGCATGGGCTAGTGGTCAGCAGCTAGTCAGCTAGATAGCAAAGAAGCTTACCTAGCTAATGGCTTTGCCCTCTGGACATCATGCGACCTCCTGCTTGACTTTCTGTCCTCACAGGAGGACGCTGTCCGCATCCCACCTTGATGATGCTAATCTGTTAGCAGGCGAGGGAATGGAGATGATGCCTTCACTGCCCTCATAAGCCTATGAGTCAAGTAGCCACTGCTCTAGTCTCTGTAGGAAGACCTTTTAAATTTATTTTAGAGAAATTGTAGGTCTTAAAATAACTTGATCATAAATAAAGATGTGCACAAGGTTGGTAAATATCCAAAAACTGAGCTTCAAAGTCAATAAGTAGATTTTTTTAAATCATGGTTCGAGTTTGGTGCATTCTCTCTTCGGATAATAATTTGTTTTATAACCATGCAAAGATATATTTCTTTAGCTTAAAAATATTAAGCTCCAAAAGTCGCCTCTTTCTCAATAATGTTATAATATGTCGAATGTGTTACAAGCCCTAAGTCCTCTTCTTGCCATGTGTGAAAGCCATAAAGCTACTCAGGCGCAGTGGGGTGGTTTTTGGCAGCCTGTGCATGTATGTGTGTGTGCATGTGTGTGTGTGAGCACAGGGTGAATGGCTTAGTGGACATACGATTTGTGTATGTCTTCACAGGCTCTGTAGAAAGATGTGTGACATTTGACATTTACTGCCCTATGAATACAGATCAGTTCTTCCACATTGACTGGTCCTGAGGGATCTGTAGAGAAGTGTAGACACATGCCATGAACATGTTCTCATGATTTGTGTTGGAGCTGATGTTAACCCCATTTTTGGGTGCTGAAAATTAAGGAAAAGGGGCCTGATGCAGAAAACAAAAACAAATGGGGCCCCAATATGCAAAGGGGTACACTTCAGTAGACGTGTCACGATAAGTCATAAATATAGGTGGAGTGAAAAGGTGGGGTTGTTGAAAAAAGGTGGGGTTGCCAACAGACCTGGTTGAACAGGCTTAAAGGCAGAAATGAGACATGGATTTTGAACTACTATTACACTAGTGTAAAATATGCTTGGATTTTAGTTTTATATTACTGGTAGCAAAAGCCTTGTTCCCTCCTGTTGTATGCCCAAAAATTGCAACTCACCTGTTCACATTCCTGGTCTTTCTACTGTCAATATACAGGTTTATGTTATCGATATGATTGTGCAACAGCTGTTACTTCACAACTATTGTGCTTTTGAGAAAATGGAATCTGTGTTTACATATCCTAATGAGGAACTAGATATGTCTTGCACAACAGGCTGCTCATGGATAGAAAGGACAAAGAAGTTCACTCAAACACATAGAGGGTTAGCAAACATCTGCTTTGTGCTTCAGTCTGTGGCCATCATTGTTTTTGTCTGAACTTAGCTTCTTCTCCCACTCTGCAACATCCCATTTGAGTTAAGAAAGTTACTATGTGGGGAAAATAAGATCTTAGTTTTTTCAGAACTGAACAATTGTTTGAAATTAAATAAGCCTTTAAAAAAAAAAAAAAAAAAAAAATCAAGAATGAAAAACTATTGACAAAGCTTAAAGTTCAAAATCCCAAACTGAAGGTCAAAGCCTAATGCAAAAAATGTGACAAGCTGACATGTTTTCACAAAAGTGTATGCGTTAGCATCGCAGTGTACCTTTGTGTTGCTCATGTAAGATAGTAACTTCATGAGATTTCTACCTTTCCTCACCATCAGTGTCACTGACCTCCAGTGTCTGCTGCCTCCCTCTCTCAGCACCTCCGAGTTCTCACCTAACACATCACATCTGATCTGTCAGTGTGCTCTCCTGATGCAGTGTGCTCACTGTGCCTTCAATGTTGTGTGTGGCTGGCACATCTGTGAAACAGAAGAGACACTCGGGATGTTACTTAGCAGAGAGAGTGTCTTTTTTTTTTTTTTGTCTCCTGTCTTGTTCTTAGTCACAGCCTTGAACCTCATCTTTCTCTGTGCAGATAATGGCTGTACCTCCGACCTACGTTGACCTTGGAAAGTCTGCCAAGGATGTTTTTACCAAGGGATACGGTAAGCAAGAAGCAGCCATTCACACTCACTCATTAGATCAACATATGCAGCCCCATACTACAGTAAACGTTTAAAGTGATTACATTTGGCCGTGATGCGTTGTTTAAAAACTCAGTCACAATGTGTTCAATGCAATTTGGAGCAGTGTAAGTTTTAACCTTTAAGCACCTTTAACAATAGCTGTTCAAGGCAGGACCGTGACACCCCTGTTACCTCTCACTATTAAATACCCTAAAATCCGGCATATAAGTCTCACTGGTTCATAAGACAGTCTGATCTTGGATGTCTACCAGACAGAAAAGAAGGTTTGATCTGTAGTCCCGGTAACGATTTCTATTGTGAAGTCTACAA
The DNA here is from genome assembly GCF_963930695.1 of Labrus bergylta. Classification (NCBI taxonomy): domain Eukaryota; kingdom Metazoa; phylum Chordata; class Actinopteri; order Labriformes; family Labridae; genus Labrus; species Labrus bergylta. The sequence continues at coordinate 12,620,201 of NC_089208.1, forward strand.
CGTGCACTTTCTGTGCAGCTGTGTCTGTGTAGCTCTTTCAGAACCATTTGTTTTCGCTTTGTGGAGTTTGCACTCCTCCTTGCTACAGTACGGTAGTTGAGTACTCAGCCTACAGGAACAGTTGTGATGTACAGAGTAGACTCTCTTCCCTGAAGTCCTGCTGCCCACCTTCACTGTTGACCTGTGCTGGGAAACAAAGCGTCACTTTGTTTCCCAGCACGGCTTACAATACACAATGAATGGGGGCAAATTTTCAATTGCGTCATTTCGCGTCTACTGTGTAGTGTATTGTGTAGTGTATTGGTCGCGCCGGTATATAGTGTGTAGCAAACTTTGTATATAAAAAAATAAAAAATAGGTCACAAAAGTGCGTCTCATACATCGGACGTATCGGTAAATGTCACAGACGCACAAAGTTCAGGTAGTAACAGAAGTGTAACAGAAGTGTAACAGCGCTGTGTGTGGTCATCTGAATGTGCTCCTGCTATTTGATTGGTATGATTGCTTCCTTAACTTAAAACTAGTTTTATTAAGTCACCTCTCTTTATATGATCATTTATTTTCACATTTTTGTAAAATGAGTATGAGATTGTTTTTCACCTTAAACTCAAGAAGTGTAGAGTGACAAACCTTCCTATGTTGTGCTCGGAAGTTATAAAAAGAGAGCTCTTACAAAACGTCAAGCTTCAGTCTACAGTGATTCTACAAACCCAGCCTCTGTATCCAATGCAGTGTTTGCTACAATGTCGGAGAAAAGAAAATCATAAACCAAACTTATTTGTTTTCATAGATTACCACTAGCAGCCTTCTTGTTAAGAGCCCTTTTTTTTTTTTTTTTTTTTACAAACCCACAACAGCACCGTAACAAAGCTCCACCATCACTTTGCCTTCATTCTTCTACAACAACGCATCCAAACGACATGATATTGGTGTCTCAGTGTGGAATTTCACATTTTGTTAACAGCGTTGTGGAATCTCAAGAGGCAGGATGAGTGAAAAGCAGCGGGAGCTTCACATACACACACACTATCAGACATGCAGATACAGCGTTAACTGTCACAGTCTTCTCCTGATACGTCTCTGTAACGACCTCTGATGCTGGTCGAGGGGCTGAACGACTTTGCCACGCCATTATTGACTCGCGTGAGATGAGGTGTAACACGAGTGTAAATATCCTGGCATTAACTGGCAATGTATAAACAGCTAAGGAGAACTACAGAATCTGCAGTTTTAGTAGGTGTCATTGGGGTGTGTTTTGTGTGTACTATACACACAGCTGTGCTCTAAAGGTTACGGCGTGATGTCTTCTTTTTATCAAGGAAATTGCTGCAGCAGAGCAATTCACATTTCCATTAAGGATAAATCCTCACTAGTCTGACAGTGGCTTGAATTGAGTAAAAGCTATGTCACATATTGAACATAACCTGCAGGGAAAAGCGTCAAAGCTGAGATTTGTCCCAAAGCTGAGGACCTATTGATAGAGAAGGAAGTGCTGCTTCAGATAAAGATATGCATTGATTGGTTGATGAGTATAAGGTTTACTGAAGGGGTAGGTTTGACAATAGAGTAGTGCTAAGCTAAGCTAAGAAGCACATGAATATTACCATCTGTAGCTCCTTATGTGAAGTTTGGTTGGGTGAATCAATTAATAACTATAATGGTTTAAAAATCTGAATCTGCAAAACAAACCTTGTGTCTATGTTTCATATCTGTCTGCTCTAATGAACCTGCAACCAATCAATGCACAGGTTCAGTCAGTGGGATAGGGATCATTTTAATTGTACTCTGGAGGCTAATTGTTCACCAATATTAATCCATTTATTGATTTACTGTGTTCTGGAGTATCTAAATTGATTTTTTTTTTTAAGGTGTATGGATATAATTATGGGGAAAGAGTAGACTAATGTATGGTAGTATAACAGCTTTGGTGTTTAAATAGTCTACTTTTTTTTTAGAGCTATCCAATACTTGTGTTCTAAGAATGACTTAATGTTTCATGGGGGTTATTATTAGATGTAAAGTTACATCTTCACATGATTTTGATCCTTTTTATGTTTCAGGCTTTGGGCTCATCAAGCTGGACTTGAAAACAAAGTCTGAGAATGGACTGGTAAGTCTTTGTCAGTCATAATCAGTTTATCATAGCTGCTCCAGGACACTTTCACTTCTATCTCTTAACTCATATATATAATTGTTTTAGATTTACTCAAATAAGACCTTGTGTCCAAATAATCACGTTTGATGTGCGTTTCCTTTAGAAGTACACAAAAATGTAGTTATTACATTTTTGGCTTTCTTTTAATAAATAAATCTCAGAAATCTGTCCAAATGTTCTATCAATGTCTCATAAAAATGATATACTTTATGTGTCTATGTTGATTGGAAGATGATTGCTAGTGAACCTGTTGTTCCCCAAACTGTTCTCTTCAGGAGTTCACCAGCACAGGCTCTGCCAACACTGAGACCAGCAAAGTCGCAGGTTCCCTGGAGACCAAATACAAGTGGGCAGAGCACGGACTGACCTTCACAGAGAAGTGGAACACAGACAACACCCTGGGAACAGAGATCACCCTTGAAGACCAGGTATTAGACATTGCTCGGCTGACAAGAAATCCTAAAAAGTGATATAAATATGTTTGAGGTTGCTGTTGGCAGGAAAAATATATTGTTTTCTCTGAATTCACTCAAGTACTGGGTCAATTATTCCTTGTGACTTTGTAGTTTCATATGTACATGATTGTTGATTTTGTTTGCAATATCTTCTTAACTATTCCACAGTTGGCTAAGGGGCTGAAGCTGACGTTTGATTCCTCCTTCTCACCAAACACTGGGTAAGAGCAGCTAAATGAGAAGTTGGTCTGGTAGCTGGAGAGATGCCAGGGCACTTCCTGAGAACTGCCGAGGTGTCACTGAGTAATTCACCGAAGCCCCAACAGCTCTGGAAGTGTGTAGCAGCCTCAATCTGACATCTCTCCACTAATGCATGTCCACACGTCCTGTTTGTGCATGTGTGTGTATTTCAGGCCTCTGTGTGGGAGGAGCATGTCTCTCAATGGCAGAGTGTACTCCAGAATTTCTCTCAGGGATTATTTAAGTATATAAAAGGAATGGTTAGATATATCCTAAATACCCTTTTGATCTACAGCTGATAGGTATAAACATTTAATTATAATAAGGGACCTTATCCATCTTCATCGGGCAAAATCAGCCTTTTCTTCGAAAGCATTTTTCTTGAAACTGTCCAATAGTCTCATTTGACTGCAGCTATCAATTTGGACAGAACAATTGATCATTGAATTAAACAAGCGGACGTGTAAGCTACTTATTTAGCTGAAATACAGGTAGGTAACATAGGTCTGATTAAATTAACACATCAGTGAACTAGAGGAGATGCTCAACTGCCAACTAGCTTATGTTGGCTAGCCAGGTTTGCTGACCCGCTCCGCTAAGGTCACCAACGAAGTCACCGAGGCACCCTGCTCTTAAACGTGGATAGAAGGCACGATGCACGGAGCACTTACATTTGGCTGGACTCAGATTTCATGGATAAATCCTAGCTGAATTAAAAGTGAAGGATACTATGAACATTATTGTGTTACTTGGATCTGTAAACCTCTAATCTGTGCCAAACATCATCAGTGTTCAAAAACAAGACCCCCCTCCCCCAATTCCTGCTGTGACAATATACTTTTTGTTGAAATCCTGATTAAAAAGTGCACTTTTTCCACTTTATTTATTGTTTTCACAACAGTGGGATGTTTTAGCTCTTGGGGAACCTGACATTTGATTAACAACATACTGTCTCCTCCCAAAATTTTGACAGCAAGAAGAGTGGAAAGATCAAGACGGGCTACAAGTGTGACCACATCAACCTCGGCTGCGACGTGAACTACGACATCAATGGTACAGCCATTCATGGAGCAGCAGTGGTTGGCTACGAGGGCTGGTTGGCCGGCTACCAGATGACTTTTGAGGCTGGCAGGAACAGGGTCACCCAGAGCAACTTCGCTGTTGGATACAAGACCGACGAGTTCCAGCTCCATACAAATGTGTAAGACTACAAGAAGCAGATTGTTACTGTCATTCATACAGTGCTCACAGTTTTGTAAATCTAATGATGTTTAAGGTAGATTGCAGAGTAAATGTAAACTACCAAGGTACTAATGGTAGCCTGAAGCTTTAGTCCAAACATCATCAACCATAACCCAAAGACTGTTAAGGTTCCGATGATGTTATGAAATATGTTACAGAGTAAATGTTCGATCTTTAAGTAAGTCCAGACGTGTGACCTTAATCAAACCAGTCTTCAAACGGTTTCCTTGTCCTCGTCTGGCTGAATAACTTGTTGCCCATTTGGCTGTCTGCCCGGCTCCCAGGTGCCTGGCAGTTATTTTTACAGCCAGGTGATTGGATTTACTATATTACAAGTGAGGTGAAGGGAGTTGTTGCCAGACGTAAAGACCTCCAGTGAAAGGCAGAGTGTGGTGGTGTCAGGCAGGGAGAGAATGTGAGGGAGCAAAGAACTGGTCACAGTGTCTCATCTTTTTTTTTTGTTTCCTGCTGTACCTCTCACTGAGTCTGTCAGTTTGAATTACAGCAGAAGTGCTTGTGTGAGGTCAGACAAAGTTTAATGAAGGCTTTGCATCAGTGGCATGCAACGTCCTGAGTATGAGTCGGACTTGTTTACTAAACACAAGATCATTTCACATATAATGTAGGAGAATACATATTTGAATATAGTTACGATTACAGTGTATTTATATTCCAATCTGTTTTGTTTTTTTCTCAGAAATGATGGAACTGAGTTTGGTGGCTCCATCTACCAGAAGGTGAATGACCAGCTGGAGACAGCCGTTAACCTCGCCTGGACCGCTGGAAACAGCAACACCCGCTTTGGCATCGCTGCAAAGTATCAGATCGACCCTGACGCATCCTTCTCTGTGAGTAGTGTTCAACTTGCAGAAATAGGAGTGGTAACAGTAGTAGTATAGTCAGGTGTTTTCTAATGGCAGTGTGACTTCTTTGATACCCCTCAGGGATTGTTGTAACCTACTCATCCCATCATCCAGAGGTCAGGGAAAGCAGTTGTTTGATACCATGCTGCAGGCAGTTTATTATCATTAATGACTCTACATTCTGTTTAATGAAAGAAAAAACACTGCTGCATCAAAAGTAGCTAGCACTTTTCAAATCTAAGTCACAATCTTCCCAACACGACCTGTCATGCTGATCAACTTAAAAAAAAAAAAAAATGGATGCAAGTCCATGAAAACGAGTAAGTGCAGTGTCCACCCGGGTAAAATGGTGAATAGGAGTGTGTCTGCTGCAGAAGGACCAGGCTCACAGTAGTCCTTTAATCCCAGTTGAAGAGGAGCCACTATAAGTGAATGGTTGTTTTGCCTACTGGCCATTTTGTCTCTGTTTGAACTTCATGTGTTTCCCAAACAGGCCAAGGTGAACAACTCCAGCCTTGTGGGCCTGGGCTACACTCAGACTCTTAAGCCAGGTGAGTGCACTTGTTTTATAAAAGAAGTATCAAGTGCTTTAATGAACCAAAAGACTGACCATGTTTACAGAGACAACAATATTTATTTAATCGAACACTGTGAACCAGATAATGTTATAACAATTGATAAAATCTGAATGTAGGCCTGATCTGAGCAGAGTGATTGAGATGTGTGCGTGGAATATTTAGTTTTATAATTGAGGTGTATTTTACACCTGTACAGAGGACATGTTTATTGTGATGGGCTGTCTTGCAGTTTTTGAAGTATTTGATCGAAAAGAATGCATCGCACTACTTAAAGATGCATTCCTCTGCTGACTTTAGTTCGATTAGAGCTAAACCCTAAACAGAACAGTAATATAGTGCAATATGACTTTGATTTCAAGGACAAACAGCAGAAGACAAATTAAAGAACTATATACTTTAATGTTGAATAGTGGTAGAAAACAGACATGATGGAGGTGGGAAACTTTCCGTATATCAGTGTGGCTCAGTAAACTATGTGTTGTAAAATAAATATTCCATACATTTGTTCGTGGGACTGGCACAAAATATCTAAATGTTGGCGCTTGTAAAAATGGTTTAGTCTGCGCATGTCTTCACTAGATGTCTCTGTTTCTGCAGGCATCAAGCTTACCCTCTCTGCTCTCCTCGATGGCAAGAACATCAACGCTGGTGGCCACAAGCTTGGTCTCGGCTTGGAATTCCAGGCATAGGAGGATGAGGCTTCTTTTCCTCCCAACACACATGCACCCCCCCCCCCCCTTTCCAAAAATAAATAAATCCTTTACTGATTAGCTAGCCCTCACAAAACCCTTGTTCCCCCTAGAAATGCTACAGCTGGATAAAGAAGACAGCTTAAAGGTCAAATTGTTCTTTCAATGATCTACCACTTTTAAAGGACCACTTAAAGGGAACATTATTTTGTCATAATACAGAGCCAATGCTCAGAACAAAACCACAATGGAACGTTTTATCATGAATTATGTAGCTCACATGGGAAAGGTAGCTTTTTGAGGACATAGATGTTGGCCTCACTCTTTGTTGTTTCACTACATTCCTACATGATGCTTTAATTTCTTAGCGTTCCAACCCAGAGAAAAGGGAAAAAGAAACTAGCTCAAAATGCGTACAGGACTCAACACATCCAGCATACAGTTGAGTAGTTATACAACTAGATGGTGCTGTTACATTGCATCATTAAGCACTCCTGGCTCTAAAGCAGTAGTGGTGACAACTGTTACTTCCACACCTCTTCACTTGAGAGCTCTACTGTCTGTCTTAATATTATCTTATTCAACAGAGAGGGTTAGTTGTCCCTGGTGTAAGCTGCTGTCAGTTGCCCTAAAAGACAGTTAACCCCAGTGTATACTTTGTGTGTTTTTGTCTCACTTGTTCTTTGTCTGTGCATTTGGTGTAAAACATGTCTTTTGTTACATAAAGCAAAAAGAACATTATTTTATTGACAGTCTTACATAGTTTATTCCACATGTGAAGTCTTATGAAAGTGAGGATCTGTTGATTAGAGCCAATAAAAGAAAAATGTATCATGCACACAGTGAAACCCAGTGGAGGAGAGTTACAGGACTTCTTTAAAGAAGGACGCTGAATATAATGAATATAATGGAGAGGTGGTAGTCTTCCACAACTGGTTATGGGAATCGTACTTAGTGTTACTGACAGTATTGCCATTCCCTGAATTAAATAAAGAACATCTTGAACCAGTTTCTAATTGTATTGCTCTTTATTTTGTTATAACAACTTCCTGGAGGCTGAGGTCACCTCTGTACATGACTTGCTTTTTCCAATGAGTGTTCAGAAATCATAGACTTAACATAACATACAAACAGCCAACCTTGACAATTTAGCTTAGCAAATAGATGAAAAAACAAGCTTATGGGTGTGACAAGTTTGCATATGCTTAATGGGCTTACAATCTGTAGCTGTGATTAACGTCATAGCTGAAATACTTTTCATTTTTAACCTTTTCATTAAACAAGGCATTGAAAGTGTAAACTAATATCTGAAGTAGTTAAAGGTTCACTCGTGGATATCTTTTTTTCTGTGCTATTTCTATGTTGGGGTTAACTTATTTGTTAATAACAGTGAGTCTTTTACAGGAAGGACTCTCACCAGTCTATATGACTCTCACCAGTCTATAAGTCTCTCACCGGTCTATTTGACTCTCACCAGTCTATAAGTCTCTCACCGGTCTATTTGACTCTCACCGGTCTATATGACTCTCACCGGTCTATAAGTCTCTCACCGGTCTATTTGACTCTCACCGGTCTATATGACTCTCACCGGTCTATAAGTCTCTCACCAGTCTATTTGACTCTCACCAGTCTATAAGTCTCTCACCAGTCTATAAGTCTCTCACCGGTCTATTTGACTCTCACCGGTCTATAAGTCTCTCACCGGTCTATAAGTCTCTCACCGGTCTATTTGACTCTCACCGGTCTATATGACTCTCACCGGTCTATAAGTCTCTCACCGGTCTATTTGACTCTCACCAGTCTATATGATTCTCACCAGTCTATGACTCTCACCAATCTATATGATTCTCACCGGTCTATATGACTCTCACCGGTCTATATGACTCTCACCGGTCTATAAGTCTCTCACCGGTCTATTTGACTCTCACCGGTCTATATGACTCTCACCGGTCTATAAGTCTCTCACCGGTCTATTTGACTCTCACCAGTCTATATGATTCTGACCAGTCTATAAGTCTCTCACCGGTCTATTTGACTCTCACCGGTCTATATGACTCTCACCGGTCTATAAGTCTCTCACCGGTCTATTTGACTCTCACCAGTCTATATGACTCTCACCAGTCTATATGACTCTCACCAGTCTATATGATTCTCACCGGTCTATATGACTCTCACCAGTCTATAAGTCTCTCACCAGTCTATATGACTCTCACCAGTCCATAAGTCTCTCACCAGTCTATATGACTCTCACCAGTCTATTTGACTCTCACCAGTCTATTTGACTCTCACCAGTCTATATGACTCTCACCAGTCTATTTGACTCTCACCAGTCTATATGACTCTCACCAGTCTATTTGACTCTCACCAGTCTATATGATTCTCACCAGTCTATATGACTCTCACCAGTCTATATGATTCTCACCAGTCTATAAGTCTCTCACCAGTCTATATGACTCTCACCAGTCTATTTGACTCTCACCAGTCTCTATGATTCTCACCAGTCTATTTGACTCTCACCAGTCTATATGACTCTCACCAGTCTATATGACTCTCACCAGTCTATTGTCTATTTGACTCTCACCAGTCTATGACAAACAGTCACGTGTTCGTGGTGAACTGTAGACCACGCCTCTTCAGTCACTCACACATCGACATGGCGGCGCACGGAACGATGAGTCGAAGCAGGAGGCACATTTGTGCTCTTTCTTGGCTAATTTTCGTCCAGCTATTTGCCTCACAGTGCCTGTCACTTCCGATAAAAGGCTCGACATCAGGTATGTTACACTTTTATGAATTATTTAAAAAGGAATTTCTGATTTAACTAACCACAGGACTGGTAGTTAGCTAGTCAGGTAGCTACATAACACTGCTGTAGCTTGTTGGCTAATACGTCATGCTAGCGAGCAGGATGTCAGGTGAGAGGGACCCAGAAAAGTACAATTTCTAACTTAAGTCATTATTGAACCATCTAAGGGTATAGGATATAAACCAATTTCCAAACTAACATTGAAGGAGTTCATCCTCAAAGGTTTGTTATTGAGAGACGTCCGTTGTGTTTTGAGATTTATGCGTATCGAAATAAACGTAAATAACCTTTTTAGACGCCATGTCTAGCATACCTTAGGCTCACTATCTAACCATAGGCTGTAACTACAAGTCTAACCAGTCATCAATGCTTGATAACCAAGCAACTAACTTAACATTAAACCTGTGTTGGGTTTGACATCTACTAAGTTCAGTCCTTTGAACGCGTCTGCTTTTAGCAGCCCTGCGGCGACTCCAGAGCTTTTTTTGATTTGTGAAGGCCTGAAAAAGTTATTGTTTCAGGTGTCCTTGTCATATATCTATTCTGTTAATGTACCCCTGTCAGTCCAGTTCCCATACCCTCTAAAGAAAAAGCCTTTGAAGTTAACCACCAAGGGAAAGGGCTGTAAAATTGACCCCATAGGCAGGCTCGGTCTTGCATAAATGGACTTTGACTTAGAGTCATATATTGACTAAATCAGTTTTAAATGGGTCAGCTGTGTTGGTTTCTTAGCCTGTTTTCTCTATTCTTTTAAAAATGAAGACTATGTATCTTGTTACTGCATCTTTGTGCTTCTCAGATTGCAACATTGTGTTAGTCTTTGTCTTTTTGAGGGGGAAACATAAAGTATCTGGCCTATTTCTTTTTCCTTCCCAAGAGGACTGTAAAGTCATAATTCTTATCTTTCTTTCTCTATCTGATTGTCTCTGTGTACAACTAAGACAAAGGTGCACAGACACAGCTAAAAAAAAAAAAAAAACATGTGTTGATTATTCATCAGCAGCTGAAACTTATTTAAGGGCATTTGTTCTGAAAAGTATTTCTAATAACATTTGTCCAATTTGTCTTGTAAGCAGAACTATGTAATGGAGATATTTACTGCAATATCTCCTTGTAGCCTAGAATCATATTAGTATCTGATAGCAGTATTAACCAAGTTGAATTGTCATCTTCTTTTGAAGTATTTAAGGTTACACAAACATTTTGTTTAACGTAACCTGCTGTTAGATTCAAGCATTCAAACAAAGGGAGGAATTTGATTGACTTGAATAGACTGAATAATTATTCTGTAAAACAAACATTTAATTATCAGATGTGTAGTTGCTCAATTGGTTTGTGACTTAAACGCATTAAAGTTTTGTTTTAGGGGGGTCATACAAATATGATATGGGGTGAATCTCACTAACAGTGACAAATGAACAATGGCCTTTTTAGTTAAAGATTAGAATATGACGAGATTTGGGGTTAAGTGAAATATTATTAACTTACTAAATATCAAAACAAGAATAATCTAAGCTGAATATACTAAATTTAGTTTCACCCAGCTACCACAAAGATCTCCTGTTCAGTGATTATTTATGCAGGCTGTGGCTTATGTGTATGAATAGTCTCTTTCTTCTCTTTGTGACGTCTTACCTCGGGCCTCAAGTCCCTGGTGTTCTCCATCCATCCCTGCCTAAGCAACGCCTCCTCCTCCCACAGGATAGAATAATGTTGACACTTATTGGTTGAAGGATGTCATTGATTCAGGAGAGGTGGCCAAATGAGTCAGGATCAGCGTTAGCTTTGGAAATTATTACAAATCACATCAGTTTTGTTCAATTCAATTTTACTGCAATTTTTTTTTAAACTCCTGGACAAAGTTGAAAAAACTATTAGTATTCAAACCTCTTGTAAGAAGATCTGCCAGCCTAATTGAAACTAATGAAAGGCTGACGAGATGTCCATTATCAGTAATCTACGGAATTAATTCCTGAAAATAGAAACATTGATTAATCGCCAAAGCATTATTTGTCGTTACTGTTTGTCACCAGTAGTTGTGCGATGAGGGCAAGTTGTGGGTGTATGCATGTTTCACACACAAACAAGCTGGTGTTAAGCACGAGTTTCCACTTGGCAGCTCTCTTATGGCAGCAAGAGAGTTGACTGCCTTGCCCAAGAGTATTTAAGTCTCTTAGTGGGAGGATAAGCTAATTTAACAGCTATAGCTGCTGTTGTTAAACATGATACATATTACAAGAGTACAAAGTATTCAGCTTTTTTAAAATTTTATTGAAAGACACCGGACAATAAACTTAAAAAAACAACACACAAAAGATGATTACACTGAGTACATGTCAAAAGTAATCAGCTTTAAATGAAGGAACTTGAATGTTCTGCCACTTCTTGTGTTGGCTCAATGTTTTTGATGCGTTTTTAAATAACAATTTTGTCAATATTATTTTGTAACCATGTATAAAAATTCTTGCACTTTTATTCCCTCTTACCTTACAGTGTCTGCAAACACTAATCAGGAGGATGAAACTCTTTCTTTGACAGCTATAAAAAAGGACGACCCAAAGCCTTCGACCCCTGATCAGAATCCAGCAACTTCAACGGGTCCCATGAATTCAGAAACTCCAAGGGTTCCCAAGAATCCAGAAACTACAGCAGCTCCAAAAGATCCAGCCCCCGCTACAGATCTCAATAATTCAGAAACTCCAACGGTTCCCAAGATTCCAGATATTTCGACAGGTTCCAAGAACCCTGTATCACCTGCTGGCAACAACTCCACAACAACAGCAACAATAAAGGCTTCTGCTGACATCACATTGACGACAGCCATTCAATCAAAAACATCTAAAGGGAGCCAGGGAGCGCATCCAGTAACCATCATTTCTGATTCTGATCAGGAGCAAGCAATGAGCAATGCTAGCAATGCAAATACAACACCAGTAAAGGATAATGTAAACTCAGCAAAAGTCAAGGCAACAGATAAAACTGAAGTTGCTGAAGTAGCCTCAACTCAAGCGGCTCCAGCCACTTCCACCAAAGCCCCTGAACCAACTGAACTTGGGATAGATGAGCTGGATGTACCTGACTCTCACTCCAAACTCTCTGATGCTCTGAATCAGCCCACAATGCAGGACCCAGCCCTGCTGGAGCCCACCGATAATGGACCACGGCGTTACACAGATGATGACGATGATGAAGACCCTAACTACGGAGATGGTGACGATGGAGACAACATGTATGACAATAACATCAGCTTCAAGGGCCAGAATGAGAATAGCCTGCAGCCACCAAAGGGGATTCTTGAAACACACTTAAATGAATCTGACGGCTACAACACAGAGGATACAGACTCCCACTTCTTCTTTCATCTGGTCATCTTGGCTTTCTTGGTGGCGATTGTTTACATCACCTATCATAACAAGAGGAAGGTGAGTGTTGAGTAACAGCTCAGGATGTAGTTGACATCACAGATCTGAGGTTTTTCTGTTTTGTTTTTTTTGGTACAGGTTTTAAGATTGTCTGTTTAAAAGCCCTTTTTGTCAGATGTTTAAACGTTAAGCGTCACACCCCTGATTTTGATATCTAGAGGCTGAGAATAACTTTGGCCTTGACAATTTGTTTCGGGCTCAACATTGACACACTGAAACATTGACTAAATTGAATTAAAGGATCAGATACAAATAAACCATATGCAACCATCACACTGTCCTAAAACACACTGGTTTACTTTGTTTGTGGTAGTATAAAGTATAAATCTATAGATATTGGGGTGGAGAGAAACGGTGAGAATGTATTTGACCATCAGGAGTAGCTTTCCTAAGGGCACAACCTCACAAAATTAAAAGAAATGACAAAATGGATCAATGAGCGCAAAAATAACAACAAAACATTCAATGATCAGGACAAATCTGATAAATCAGGTTTGACTATGTAAATCCTTAGTCGAGGAAAGGCCTACAATTCATAATCAAATTAACCTGCAAGGAGGACAGAAGGTTAGCACTGCTAAAGTTAGCCACAAATTACACAATTTGGAATTGTTAACCCGCTAAATGAGCCCCTAGGAACGTCCCTAGTTTGTTCCAAGATGTGTATGGTTCAGTTCCTAATCAGTTTTCTGCCCAGGAAAACGGCATTCATCATTTTTTCTTTCCAGGGATAAATGTTCCCCCTCTGACCAATCTTCAGAGGAAGCATGCATTGCGTTATATATATTATGCTGCTTTCATGTAAATCTGGGTTTACAGCTGAAGTAATGAACCAGTTATTTAGTCTTTTATTTTTTCTGCAGGAAATACTATAATAATTTAGTTGATCAGCACTTGTACATCCAATTATTTGATTTCCATATATCTTAAACGCTTTTTTTCTTCTTTCTTTATAGATCTTCCTCCTGGCTCAAAGCCGGCGCTGGAAGGACGGGCTGTGTTCACGAAACACTGTGGAGTATCACCGCCTGGACCAGAATGTCAACGAGGCCATGCCGTCCCTCAAGATGACCCGAGACTACATCTTTTGATCCACGTTCAGAAGAAAAACATGTCCAGACCTGAGGAGAGCTAGATGGCCTTACTGACTTGCAGGTCGCCTTGTAGGGATGCTGTGCTTGGAGCATGGTTGATGCTTTTCTTGCTTTATGGTCTACCAGAGATTTTAACTGTTTGTCTGTCTTTCTTATTTGTTATAAGTTTTATTTTTAATTTGATATTTTTCTAGATGAATAACTTCTTGGAATTTATAACTTATGCTCTATTGGTGTGTTTTTTCTTTTTCAAATTTCAGCCTTAAGTTCCACTGACGCCTTTGTTATGTTTTTCCTTTTGGTCTTTACATGTCAAATACTATAAGAATAGAAAATGAGTTTATATAACAATGGTGATATTATAATGCTTTTTTTTTTTATTAGTTTCTGTCTCCAGCAGTTTTCCAAGATTTGAATCACACTACAATCATTTGCTTATAAAGCACTTGTTGGTTTATGAATATTTTTTTTAAAGGTTAGAGAATGAGAAAGTTCATATGTTCAGTCCTTCTGGAAGCTGTGAATAAAGGGGCTGGTCATAAAACATAGAACTGTACCATTACAACATTGAAAATTTGGGAAAACAGTTTGGATAGATAAAGTAGAAGTGTTCCCTTATTGTTTCATATCTCAAAAATCAGACATCAGAATCATTTTTCTCTAAAATTTTGAAATTTGATTTCAATTTTTCGAAAGGATTTGATATCCTTTTATCATGTCTGGAAATGAAGTCAAGAAGGATGAAGGGTCAGCATTTTTCTTCAGAGACAACCCTAGTGTTGCCCTAGTGAGATTTTCCACTGGGACCATAAATAAGTCTATCTTCTAACTTTCAGGTGGGGGGTCAGTTTCTTTGCTAAAGCCATTAAAATGGAGACAAAGTAGAATTGTTAAGGTGGGAATTTGCTTATACAGTCTATGGGAGATATTGTCTGCCTTTTTTTTTTTATTCTTTTTTTTTTTTTTGACTTTGTGGTCCTGTACCTTTTCTTCTGTCCAGATTTTGCCATGCGGAAATCTTTGGGCGGGCCCCCTTTGTTTTATGACTTCGGTGAAGTCTCTGTCAATCATTTGAAGTTGTCATTGTGGCACAATTTGACATTATTTAACATTGGAATTACTATAACCGTCTGTCAGGGAACAGTCTGGTGAACTGGTATCTCTGTTCATGAAAGGTTTTGCATGCTCTGTGTGGCCTAATGTTCAAAGGAGCACCAAAAAAAAAAAAAAAACATTCAAGACATAAAGGAGCAGTTCATGTTTTTATTCCTTTTTATTTTCATACTCATGACTCTTGGCTATCAATCCAACAACCAGATTTTTTTTTCTTCATGTTGCGGTCACATGCTTTCAGTTGAAATGTCATAACTGCATTGCACTTGTTATTTTCTGCTGTCTTGTTTGTAAACAGTACACATAGGGGGAAGGCTGACAGATTGACACTGTGCTGTTCAGTTATACAGTAGTAGAACAATGGCTGAGGTGTTGTCCTGTGGCGACGTGATGGATCAGCACTGCTCTTGCAATCAACAGTAGAAACTGTACAATCTCTTTTTGTCAGTAAAGCACAAATTGTGTACAGAATTCTGTCTTTGATTATTTTGATTAAGGGTTTCATGTTTGACTTTCTCAGTGATACATTAAAGGTTATTCTATTCATTGCAGATTTTTTTTTTTGCCAAATTACAAATGTATTATTTACATGACAGACCCTTCTGTGAAGTCACTATTTTAGAAATGTTCATAGTGTCGCCATTTCTGACTTAACTCTGTTATCCTTGCTGGACACTAGTGTCCTTAATGGAATAGGCTCAGAGGTTTACACTGTTATAATTACAGCCACATTCTGAGCTGTTTAGAGCCAAAAGTTTAAAGGTATTTACAGGTATCAGAAGACTCCCCCTGAGGCCTTTTCCACAAATGAGTTAGTATGTTTAAGAGCTGGAGAGCATAGCAATTTTGCCTTGCATAAAGGTGCTGTATCCCGTGGCTTGGGTTAGGGTCCAACCCTGGGAACTACACCTCAGGTCATCACCTTATCCTCGCCTGACTCTTTCCACTGTCTTCTTTAAAGGCATACAAGCCCAAAATAATCTAAAATGGGTCAGTGTAATGACAATTTTAATTCTAATAGAAGCTTGAGTTTTTGTAAAGGGTTGAGATTGTGGCAGGGTGTCAAAGTTTGATGTTTTTTGGCTCTCTGCCTGACAAATAGGCTATGTGTCACAAAGGCAGTGTTAGGTCTGACTGGGGTCATAGGATGTGCTCAAGGTCAGTGTTGGACAGTTAACTTTTTATACAGTTTTATAATTTTTGTGTCAGAGTTAAGGTTTATCTTTTCAAAATCAGACAACCGGATGTGATGTAACGAGGGAGTGTCACAGGTTAAGGTTATGTTTAACAGAAATAAGTATGTCAGTTAAAACAGATATAAATCAGTTTGGTGGCACATGGACAACAACAAAAGATAAACAAGTCAGACTAGTTACTGACTCATTATGACATTATGAAACACGGGTAGCATTTTGTTAATTACTTCTGTTTTACCCTTTTAAAATGTGGTTTAAAAATACTTCAAAAGAAGAGAAAATGAGGATGTATCCTATTCTTTTGTTTGTTTACTTTACTCCTCTTAACTTTCAATTCTGTTAAAAGATGTCATAAATGATGTCCAATCAAGTCAGTCTTAGCAAAGTCAAGCTATTTTAAAGGTTAAAACTCACCGGACTCCAATATTACTGTTCACATCCGTCATGTATAGAAAGTTTATTGAAGCATCTAGAAAGACAAAATAAATACATGAACTCGCTGCCAACATGATTGTTTCTATGATAGAAAATCATTCCAACTAAACAGGTAAAACTTGTCCTTCATGACCCCACCCTGCGGTTGTGCTCTTTAAAACTTATGTTGCCAAAATAAGGATGCAGTGCACTGACAGCGCCAAGACCAGAGGTACTGTACACTTTCAAATAATGATTATAAGTAAAGCCTGAACGATAGATGCCTGATTAGTATTTGATGTTAAACACATATTCTTTAAAAAATCACAGGATTGAATTAATTATTGTCTTAAGTAGCATTCAAAGTTAAATCTTTTGAAAAAGATTGTATACTTTTGCAAAGTAAAATCTTACAAGTAATACGTTCATATACAGTATATCCATTAAAACCGGGCTTTCTCAAACAAAGACTAAACCATTGACTATAACCTGATTATTCAGATCATATCAGGACTTGCAGTGGGCACCTCTTATTAAGAATGAAGTAATACGCTGTAAGACTGATAAATGATAATGTGTGCTAAATGCTGAACCTCTGAAGGAAGCTAGTGTTCCAGAAATGTGTTTCTGTCTTCCTCAAACTATTTGACAGATTGAGGAGTGATGTCTCTGTGGCTGGGTTTGTTAAGCCTCCTGATCCTGCATACTAGGACTCATGGCTTCGGGATATTACCTGGAGACTCCCTGAATCACCTCGAAATCACCGAGAGAGCCATTTTAAATGTCACAGTGCAGGTGTGCCACGATCTCGCTGCAGCTGAGGGGGCAGACTTCACTTTTCCAGTAAGAATTCACTTCAGTTATTGTTAATGTAAAGCTTGGATTAGTAGAGTATATCTCTTTTGATATTGTTTTTGTGGTTTTAGTTAAAGCCTTTCTCTGCAGAGGGTGTTGCCGTAGTCTGCGGAGCACCAAAATCCTCCAAGAGTTTCCGCCAGGCCATCACATTTATCACCCTGAGGAATATACGAGTTGACCTCCGTCATGCTCTGAATGCCAGCTTCCACTTTGATGAAGAAATGTTTGGTCAAGGAAGGAACATCATCAGTGAGGGGGTAGAGGCCATCAAAGCAAGCAACGTGCAGGAAAATTATGAGGCAGCGAGGCAAAAACTGGGAGAGATTTGTCATCCTTTACAAGTATTTACTACAATGACTAAAACCATTATTAATGCTGTTTTTACTGATGTAAATAGGCAAAGATGGATTATCAACCTTCGTCGTCTTTTCTCTACTTTAAGGACTTTTACAGTCACAGCAACTGGGTGGAGCTAGGGAACAAATTCCCAAACCCTAATCTGCTCCTATCAGATGTCAGCATTGGCAACATAGCAGGTAAAGAGATGGTATGATGTGACTAAAAATAGCAGCAAATGAGGAATTCTGTTTTGGTGAGAATGTAGCCAAGCTATTCAACGTAAGGAAACATCTTTAATATGTCCCCATGTTTACAGATGAAAGCAGGGCGACGTGTCGCAGCTGTGATGGAGATGACTGCAGGAACAACATCTTAGAGGATATCATAGAGGAGAATATCTTGACCTCTGGATACTTTGGTGTGGTACCTTTGACCTCAACCAAACCTAAAGGTGATGATTCATCTCAAACACTACTGCAAAGTTAGATATATTCTTACCTGATGTTTACACTAATAGATGTGTATTTGACAGTTACTGACCCATTATCTTAACTAAGAATCTTTGAATCCAGCCTGTGGTTGGAGGCTCCTCTGTGGTGTGTAGCTCAATGTTCTAAGGTGAGGTCGTTAATGTGACCAATACGTAAAGGTTGTAAAATCCTTTCATCAGTCGATGTGCTGGCTCTTTTCTCAACAGACAAATATTTTGGTATCTTTCTCAAAGTTGAGAGAATGACAACTATCAGCTCAGTCCGTAGTACCTCGGCTCAGGACACAATTTCCAACAATGAAAATGGGGAGTTGTTGCTGGAGAGGTGCAAGTTCAAGTCCTGAGCATCCAAACTACTCGGGATGCTCCTCTGTGTGCAGCCTCTTAACTCTGACATCTCTTTGTGACTTCATTTTTTTTGTACAAAGAACCGAGTAGGGGGGAGAGAGTGGGGAAAGATATGTGCAGGAAAAGAGGTCAAGGGTCTGCGTCAAACACAGGACGACTGTTTTGAGTGTAGTATGTCATTATGGTTATCAACTGTTGTTTTTTCACATTGTCATAACAAAAAGAAAGTTTAAACTTGAACTAATTCCTACAAATTGCAAAAAAAAATGATGGGCTGTAAAAAAAGAAGCTAATATTAATCATTCAAATGTTCCTCAGATGCACTTACCATCTTTCTGTCATGTCTTTTAATTCAAAGGAAAATGCAGCCATGGAGGAGCAGTGGATCAAACCAGCAACATTGATCCTATAGGTGGAATCAACAAAGACACGTTTGGATCCAGCCATGGACACCTCCACACTGAGGCAGCCAACATGGCCATCGCCGCAACCAGTGCACTGCTGGAGGACATTCGAAAGGCTGCTGGAGACAGAGCCTTCCTACAGTGAGAAACATGTTCTGCATGTCTGAGTTAGGTTTGTAGATGAAGCTAAAGGCAAGGAGGTGTTGCCTATGTTTTAATTCATCTCTCTACATCTCTCAGGATGTTGGGACTCTCTAAAGGATCCAGTAAAGCTCTTTGTTTTGTGATTGACACCACGAAGAGCATGAGTGATGACATAGAAGCAGTGATAAACGTCATCTCATTGTTGATCAACAGTGAAGAGATAACAGAGAATGAACCTGCAGCTTACATTCTGGTACCTTTCAGTGACTCAGGTAGGATCTTTTGGACACCATAGGCATGTCAAAGGACCTCTTTGTCTGTTTTTTGTCAGTAGACTTTCAAGTGTTACCCTAATTTGGAAAATATTTATAAAAAAAACATTGGCTTTATAAAACTTGCCCCTTCCTGTCTCCAAATGAAATCCAGAATTTGGGCCTCTGATAAAGACTACTGACCCTAAAGTCATCACCACTGTCATTGACTCACTATCCATTACTGGTGGAGGAGATGAAGAGGAACTAAGTCTGTCAGGACTTCAGGTACTGTGGTGACATTTAAATCTTCAAAAACATCCATAAAGATTATTGATGTGTGAACATCATTCCATTCTCTCTTGTGCTCATGTAGTTGGCTTTGAGTGGAGCTCCTTCAAACTCAGAGATCTTCCTCTTCACTGATGCTCCTGCTAAAGACAAACACCTGAAAAACACAGTGATAGCGCTCATAGAGCGAACACAAACTGTGGTAAGAGTCTGAGAATATATTTTAAAAAAGTACAAAAAAAAAAAAAATCGAACCTGTCTACATCCAGCTTTCACAATTGAGAGTTTTGCTGTTTTTTTTACATTTTCTATGATGTTCAATTTATGTTTTTCTGGGTATGGATTTACTTTTTTTTTGTCATTTGCTGACACGTTAATTTATCAATAAACAGAGGAAAATGTAAACAGCAAAAATACAGAGTTGCTGCCCTAAACCATTACAAGAAGAGCTGCTAACAGCTAGTTGTAATGTATTGTCTTTGAGTAGAAGAATAATTAGCAAAAGGTATCCTGAACTTTTTTTGTTTAGTTTACATGGTCTTTTTTTCTGTCCAGATAAATGTCATGATTTCTGGCTCAACATTGACCAATCGTAGGAGACGGCGTGACGACAGCCAGCCAAAACAAAGCAGGATATCAGCAGAAGACACTCAGCTGTACAGGGAGCTGTCTCAGGCTTCAGGAGGTCAGACTGTTGAGGTCACAAAGAGTGAGCTCGCTGTGGCCATCAGCATCATCTCAGACACTTTAAACTCCTCCGTGGTAATAGCACAGATATTTTTATGACTAGTACCGGTAAGTGTTGTCGCTTTAAATACTTTAGCTGTATCATCTGTTTAATGCAATCTTTCAGGTGACTCTTCTGCAGTCAGCAAGAAACCCGGGCAATGACGATGATTTCCCTTTTATAGTTGATGAGACAATAACAAACCTGACAGTTTACATCACTGGCCGCTCTGTCACTTTCACTCTCATTAGCCCCACAGGTAACACCACTTTTAAACTAATAAACCCTTTCTCGACACAGATGACACAAACACAAATATTTATTCCACGTGTACTGGAGAAATTAAATCCATAAGGATATTTTTACTTGCTACAGGATTCAAAAACGTATCTGTTATAATCATTCTGTTTATGGTTTTCAATCTTTGCTATTGTTTTATTTTTCATGTTTCATTTTATACAGTATCTTCGTTTGTGGACACTCTATGTCACTTAGGGCAATTTGATAGTTTCTCTTGGTTGTACAGTACTTTGGTCAACGTGAGTTTTAAATGTGCTTTATAGATAAAAGAACACAAATTGATAATATAACTACCAATAATAGATTCAAGCATTATTTTTACTTCCAAACAATGGAATAAAAGCTTCCTGTGTAGAAGTGTGACTCATATTTGTTTTTTGTTTTTGAAGGTGAATCTCAGCAAAGCACGGACACAACAGGATCATTGATCACATCTTCCCGATCAGCAGGAAACCTGCAGACTCTGCAGCTGCAAAACCGAACTGGATTATGGGAAATTAAAATAGTGTCAATTTATCCCTACACTCTAAAGGTTATAGGTGAGACCCTCCATTTATGAAGAAATAATACTTGTGTCATTGAGCCAATTTAAGTCTTATCACTTACCTTAATGCAAAACTGACATTTTCAAGTGAACATTTCTCTCCTTGGTTTGGATGAATGTGAAAACTCTGCAGACCACTGATTGGTCTGATAAAATCTTCAATCACAGGACATCAGGAATAATGCAGACAATCTACCAGTAGTTTGATAGAACTACCTCCTGAGCTATGCAAAGAGAAAGGTCTGACATAAACCTTTGAAGTGTTGTGTGGAAAAGCTACAAACAATATTCTCTGTAATGCCAGCTACAATTAAACACTAATAAGGCAGTTTGAATGTTTTAAGCAAATTTTTCAATTTAAATAAGGTGAAAAAATAGGACACTAGCAGGTAAAAGCAGGAAGGGAAACATTGTGTAGCTTGTTAGTTTAGCCTTGATTCATTTTTTTACTTGCAGGTCAGAGTCCCATTGACTTCCTGTTTGACTTTGTGGAGGAATCGCAGGGGACCTTTGAAGGATTTGATGCGCTTGACACCCGTCCAAGAGCTGGTAAAGAAAAGTGAAACAATGTAATATGCTGATGATATCCAGATGTATCTCCACATCATCAAACCAGATTATTTTATTTTTCTTTTCAGGTGTCAGTGGTAGCTTGTTGGTGTCTTTAACTGGGAGCGCCACTGCCACGGTGACAGAAGTAGCTCTGGTCGAATCATGGGGATCAGAGGAGATTAAAGGAGTTGTGGATCCACAGGGGAGTGGAAACTTTCTAGTTAATTTCGACAGGATACCATCCGTTGAGTTTGTGGTGAGGTTGATGGGGCGCGATGACGGTTTTAACAACGGAGCTTCAATATTCTTCCAAAGGCAGACACCCACTAACTTCAGATCTTCCAATTTGACTATTACTGTGAGTAAATATCCTGGACCATTACAGTGTCAGAAAAACAGGACAAAATCAGAGGCTATGAAGCAAATATAAGTCTTGTCTACTTTTAAACAGTTTCTTGGCTCAATCAAGGAGAATACTGACTCTTGCCTGTTTCCCTCTGTCGTTAGGCTGATTCTACCAGCATCTTAGTACCAACAGAAGTGTTCTCTTTGCCCTTCTCTGTGACCTCCCATTCAAGAGGGGGAAATTTCACAGTCAGAGCAACCAACAACCAACGTTTTTCTTCAACTTTTCCAACCAGTTTATCTCTGAAAACTGGAGACACTGTGAATGGTACAGTGACCCTCTCTTTACCTCGTAAAACCCCATCTGGCACTGATGTGACTCTGACCATTGAGGTTGAGGCTCCCAGAGGCGAAGACATGAACTATGTGATGCTGCGTTTCACTGTCATTAACCCGGTAATATTCTCACTGAGGAACAATTTTACAACTTCATGTTTCCCAGGCTTGTTATTACCTAGGAAGTTTCTTCCTAGGATATATGAATTGTTAAGAAACCAATATCAGTCTCAGTAGCACTTGAAACCTCCTCAAGTACTGCATCAGGTAATGAGTAAATCAGCAGTTCAATACTGAGAAAGTTATTCTTTCTATTGTTATTTTTTTTACCCTACAAATCCATATTTTCATGAAATTTCGTATAAAAAAACTGTTGGATGCTAGTAGAGAATGTGTATATATATATATACTGTATATAAATATATCATGGGGATTGGAGAGGTATCCTGTTTCGCCCAATACTTAAGAAGAGGTATTGAAAAGGAAACAGTGATTTCTTCATTTCTGTACCTTTAATTTTCGTAACTTTTTGTCTGACTGAATCCACTCTTTCCGTGTCATAGATTACAGATTTCACTCAGCCACAGTGTGAGTTACTCACCCTACAGTCCAACTGCTCTGATAATTGCAGCTTATCGACATGGACGCTCTTTGTTCGGGTGCACGATGGAGCACAGGGAACAGGTGTCGACCATGTTCGCCTCAGGACTGGAAATGGGACCATCATCACCAACCCTGCTGCTGACAATGAGAATGTAACGATGGTGTTCTACAGTTCGTCTTGCTGTTCACCTGATATGGAGCTGCTGGTGGCAGATAAGATCGGTAATGT
Organism: Labrus bergylta; assembly: GCF_963930695.1. NCBI lineage: Eukaryota > Metazoa > Chordata > Actinopteri > Labriformes > Labridae > Labrus > Labrus bergylta. The sequence goes on from NC_089208.1 coordinate 12,643,229, forward strand.
GGGGACATGTTACTACAGTTCCAGGGAAAGCTCACCAGCTGCGTTCTCCATGTCCACCAGAGTCACACAGTCCACACTTCTTTGCTTGAGCATAGTGGTAGGTGCTCTTATACTGACAGAACGTGGCTTCTATTGACAACATGTCAAAGATGCAAAAAGCTAAGCTGTATCAATATGTTTTGTAGTTAACAATGTTACATACAATCAGTTGAGTATGTAGTTATTTGAAAAATGTTACCTGTAGATACACGACCACAACTCAGAGTATTAGTAGCTTTTTTTTTTCATTTAAAAAAAATGCAATTACTCCATGCTCAGTGGTTCACTGCCTTTATTAACCAATTTGTAGGTTTCCACTATTTAAGGGAAGATTTATTAACCACTCACCTATGCCACAGTTGCCCAACAAGACATGACATTAGCTCAAAGGCCAGGTTGTAATTCTGTGCTTCTGTTAAGACCAAGATTGATTAATAGATTCAATATCTGCAGATGGATAGGCTCTTCTCCTTATGACATTGATGTGATAAACTTCCGCTTAACTTCACAACTACTGAGCTTTCCGAATGCAAAGTTGACCTGTTGTCAAGTTAGATAATATGATTCAGCTAAGGATGTAATGTTAACCTTGAAATACAATTTAAAATCCTTACAAATTAGGGACAATTCAAATAGAGAAGACAAAAAAAACTATATCACAACACTTTATTTTAACCAGCAGAGGGTGCTGTTTGCTTTTGTTTTAAGTGAATTTGAAACTCTGCCTGCCTGAAGGAGTGTGAGAGCCAAAGAGATTACACGTGAATTAGTTTGGGGCTGAGGAGAATTTAAATGTGAACTTACATGAGACGATACAAAGACAATTGTTGAGAGAATGTCTTTTAAAAGCTTTCCTTGCTTTATTGCCAGAAACACAGGATACATTCCTGATTGTTGAAATATATTTTCACATTTATGCTTTGAATCTATTTATTAGATGTTAACATATTTAGTTTATTTTTAGTTAAAATGTGAAATAAAAGTATGTTTATTATATATCAGCGAACCTTTTAAGTTTAAAAAAAACACTTACTCAAAAACCTAAAAAAAAGATGACATAAATGTAATAATAAATATAAAATAGGCAAAACATTTTTTATTTAGCTATTTTTATTGTCAGGATTAAACTCAGGATTGTTCATAATTGGACTAAAATCTAATTTCTATGTAAAAATTAAAATGTGTGAATGTGACATTAGATAGCTTTACAGTCTGAAAGAAAGGATGCCACTACTAAATGCTATTTACAGGTAGTAAACTTTGACAGGATTTGTGCCAGTTCTACAAAAGTTGTAAGATAAGTAATTTTCATGGTGTTTCTCGGGTATGTGGCAACTTGGTCTCACATTGTTTGGGATTTCATCTGTCCCCTGGTGGCCAAAACTGATTAATGCAGCTTTACATTTGTATGGCTGCTAAGCTAAAGTGGTAACAGCTTTAATTTTTCTAAAATGAAAAATGAATGGAGGCAGTCTGATGCCCTTTGTGTTATTTTTGGAGTTAATGTATTTCTTTCTGTTTATGTAAAGACAGTTCTGCTGCTTTGCTTCAGATGTATACAATGTGATCCAGACCTTCAACAAGCTCATCTTAGGTTCCCCACATGCACATGAACATGTACTGATTGTAATAGTCCAAAGACCAGCTTGCCACCAAGCACCTCTAGGTGTTGGTTGATATATTTTTCAGGATATGGGCTGGTGTGTTGGCAGACAGAAAATGAAGACATTTAAAAAAAAAAAAAACTGTTTTTATTTTTGTCATTATGTGTCTAATGCATAGCCCTTTACAGAACACGAAACATTTTTTTCTTTTCACATTTTGCTACAGTTCTTCAATTTCTCTCCTGTTTCCTATTTCACTATTTACATTTTGAAAAGCTTTCAGCAAGATTTATTCAAATAAACAGGTCAATGATTTGCCTGAGGACCAAGCAAATTCAAGTGTTGAGATGTGTGCTTTTCTGATGCGTATATTTCCAGTATAGCATGTGTGTAGGAATATGAGGTTTAGGATGACCATATGTTTGTATACTTAAAGGATGGGGTAATTAAAAAAAGGTTTTTGACTTTCTTCAGAACTTTAAACCAACATACATATGTCCCTCTAACTTAGACTTTGCACTCTTCTCAATCTTTACAAACCTATGTAAAGGTGCGACTATATAATGTCTTTTTTTATTTTTGCCAAAGCATTAAAGGTACATTTTGTTTAAATTGGAATGTGGATTATGTAATGATACACTTATAATAAATTCATTGGATCGAATCTGTTGGACTGTCAACTTGCATTTACATTGTCCACATTCATATTCTTGCACCATGGTACCTTTAAAGGGCAACACTGTGAATTGGAGGGAACTGTGTGTCTGAATTATAATAGTTATTCTGAAATCTGCTGTGTTTCATGTTCATCAGTCAGTGCCATTGGTGTACTGAGAAAGTTTATCCTCCAAGTCACAGATTCTCTTCTCCTGGGACAAAACTGTGGCCTTCAGATTCTGAATCTCCTCCAACAACCTCTCAAGCAACTGAGGCTGGACAGGATGAGGGAGGAGAAGAGAGGAGAGGAGGAAAAGGGAAGACAGAGTAGGAAAAGAAAAAGGACAGTGACAGGAGGGGAGGGAAAGGAACATTTAAGAATGAAGAAAAATAGAAAGGGGAAAAATAGGTCAAGGACAGCAAGTAGGAAAAATAAACCAAAATAAAGAAGGGAGCTTTGGAAAAAAAAAAGTTTTTGGCAGGTACAAGAGGAAGATAGATAAACAGAAATGTGTTCAACAGGTACAGACCTTTGTCATAACAGATTCTAAAGTGCAATGGCTTCAAATTTTAATTGAAAATGAGCAGCATAAAGCTAGACAGAATATATATTTATATATTTATGTAGAATCTTATTAAACTGACTTTCATACGGGGAATATTTCATGCAAGCTTGTAACAAAAGTCAAACAATGAATGCAACAACTTACAGGCAGACTGTTGGTCTCCAAAGTTGACATGCTGCGTCGGGTGGTGGGTCTGGAGTCCAGCATGTTCTTTTTTGACACTTTGAGCTCTCGACTCTTAGGCGGCACGTAGCCCTCCCTCATGGACACGAGGATTGGATCTTCATCCCGACCGTCTAGCCAATCTTCAGGCTCCATGGCGGGCTCAGGCCCTGCTGTGTCTGGGTACAGGTCATCCTGGAAGAGGTCCGACTGCAGACAGATGTGGATATGTTTAGGAATGCACTGCACATTTGTTCATTTGGAAGGGTAATAAAATATTTACCCTGGGTTTGTGTCTTTCTCAAAGGATAATGAAAGAAACAATGTTATAGGATAACATGTATGTATGCATGTCCTCTGAGGAATCCCATAAGTTAGTACAGGGACTTTGAGATATATACTAAAAGGTGACATTGAAATATTAATCTCTGAATGTTTTCCAATTTAACTTGGAAGTAGCATAGAATGGAAATTCTCTACATCCACTTTACACAGCCGTCAAAATCAAAACACGTTTGGTATGATGGTAAATTTGGCTTACTTTTCTGGGAACTGTCATTGTGATGGGTTCACACTTCTTGTCAAGGAGCTTAAATAACCTAAGAGGAGAAGAGAAGAGGTGAGACACAGAAAAGAGGAGGGACATCCATTGGTTGTTTTTGTTGCTTTTTCAGTTATAACTCTCATGCTGTCAAAGATTCCTGAAGTCCTGTAAGACGGATAACAAATCCAATTCAGATTTTCTCTTCAATATGAATACAGTAAAGTACGTGTTTTGCTTCAAATCTTGTTAAATGATGATACGGTAAGGCCAATCCCAAAGTCCACCTTAAAGCCGAAGCACTGAACCCTCATGGACTTTAATGATGTCAGGCGATGCTTCAAATGGTTTAAGAAAAGAGTAATGGGACACAGAATCATGATATGTTGCCTGGAACTAGATGTGCTAATACCAATAAGAAAAATCTCCCCCACACTGTGTATCTCTATTCCTTTTTTATTTTATTTTGCAAACTAATAAACATCAGAATCAAAGTAGAAATTAATACTTTGTGAATATTAGACTAAAAACAAAAGCAAGCCTTCATACGTTCTGTATAAAACCAGAAAACCATATCCATATTGCTTACTCACGGGAAGTGTCAAATTTGCTGTTCAAAGGTCTGCACAAGAGCCCTCATCCACTTGATGAAATGCACTAAGCACTCATACTTACCGGGATATGCCTCAGTTTGTATGTGTGGAGATCAGGATTTAGCCAATTTCACAAGTTTCAAGTTTAGTTTTGAAAAGTACACAAGGTAAGGTTCTTAGTAAGGCTTAGTCATTTAAGCCTATAAATATACCTTTCATGATATTTAAAACTAGGGAAACCTTAAACACAAAATGGCCATGGAGAGGACAAATGGTAAGAACTTAACCGACTCATTTGAAAACCCAAGTTTTCACCATCAATCGTGTTGCATCTTACATGACTTTGTCAAATGATGTCGCTGCTTTAATATTATATTTATTCACTGCATGATCAGTATCTTACCGTGCAATCTCACATTTGCTGACGTCCACACCTCTCTTGGGCATGAAGCCCATCCCTCTCTGAGGCTCTTTGCTGCTGAAGGTGCTGAGGTAGTGGACGTAAGGTGGCTCATCTGTGATCTCAAAGTATCGGATACTGCTGTCCCCCTACATCCACACAAACGCAGAAAAACACATAAACATGTCAGAGGCTAATGTGGCATTGTCATTATTAATCTGAAAACACAGTACATTTAAAAACATGATTTCAGTCAGTCAATCATAATATGTGTACCTTTCCACAAAGGTAAACCATGTTTGCATCTGCATCATAATATGGTAACAATACTCCATTACTTGTGTCCAACTCCAACACTGCGATAGGCTCCTCGAAGTTTGTCTGTGGAGTGGAGAAAGTCATAAAGAACTCCTTCAATCTGAGTAATTCAGCAATAAAAAAGCATGTATTAGTCATGAATGAACACAGCATGTGTATATGTGAGTTAGTTTGTTACCGGGTCCCAGAGTCCAAGCTCCCTCTGGCTCATTCTGGTGAATCCAGTGGTGAAGATATTTCCGTCTCTGGTGAAGATGGCTCTCATTGGCCGGATCCCTTCATGTGGAGCAAGACGTTCCTGTTGGGCAGCATGGGAAAGCAATCAATACGAGAACTTGTTCTATCTTTTTCATTGTTTTTTCCCTTGGTTGGTGTTGAGGGATCATTATACCTCTGCTGAATGTATAGACTTATTTCTTTCGTTTTGTCACACACTTTGTACTCTGGACAAAGTGTTGGGCTACCTCTTATCTCTTTCCTGGTCCTGACTTGTACATGTGTAAGCAGTAGAAGTTCTCAGATCAATATTTTTCGACTGACTCACCGCAACCACCTCCCTTTTGCGGGGGTCGCAGACACGCAGGCGTCGGTCCTTGCAGGTGGTGCAGAACAAGCTGCCGTTTCGGTTCCAGCTGATGCTGTAGATGAGGTCTGGGTGGTCGTCCATGGAAATGAGGGGCTCACCTGTCCCCACATTCCAGACTATTATCAGGTTATCACTGCCTGGTTGGGGGGAAATAAAAATGTTTTATATCTTTATGCGTGTTTTAGGCAGACAATCATAGTCACTACTGTGACATAGAGTCAAAGGATTATAATCTATGGAGGTGAGTCCTACCCGCAGTGAGTAGGATGTTGCGTGCGGTGGGGTGCCAGCTCACAATGCCAACACGTTTGGAGTGACCCTCCAGGACCACGACTGGATCAGTCAGGGGGCGGGTCAATGCGTGATCTGGGATCTGCCACACCTGGAGAGAAATTAGAGCAGCCCATGTATATTTGTGTCGTATGTTGTCTGTTCAGGAATCAGTGTGAAAAATAACTGAACATTGTTAGACTATTTCAACAATATTCCATTTTACCCCCCATAATCCTACTGGTGATAAAATATAACTGTATTTAAATTTTCTATAGATTTTTGAGGAGCTTGTTACATGTAAAGTAAGATGAATTGTGCAAATAACCAAAACCTTTTTTGTATACATCCCACATCCCCGTCCAGAGAAGGATGTGGTCAGACACAGCTCGTTTACATTTAAAGCTACAGACACAGAAACAGTCTAATCTGAGCAGGGCTAAAATAGAGAGGTATATAGGCATGATAAAATACAGGATCAAAGTGGATTTTTGGCAATAAACTTAGAAGACATGTTTTGGGGAGCTCTGAGACTTATTTAAAATAGTTGAAAAACACATTAAAAATATGTGACCTTTAAAAACCAAGTGAAATACAGATGACATCCATTAAATGATGTCTAAACCTGAGTGTAGCTCCTATAGGCCGCTTGCATAGCTTAATGACAAAGTGCAGAAGGCCTTTGTTCTTAAAACTGTGTGCAACACTATTATGATAATTTGTAAAGCCAGTGTATTCTTACATGTTTGAAATTGTAATAATAAAAGTGATTTTCAGTCAACAATGAGTATATTTCTTTTTAAACCTTCTTTAGGTTTTGGGTTGTCTGACACTCATGTATAGGATGAGCCAGAAAATTTGAAATAATGGCAACAGGTCCATCCTGCATAGAACACTGATGAGAAGCCAATTGAAAAACAATAGATTCTTCTATTCATTTAATAAAACATTTTAACAGCTTGATTATATTTCTTCTAATGACTTCTTTGAATACTGTTTCAAAGCCTCTCTCTAACCCTGTAACTAATTTCTGGTGGGTTGTCTTCATTTATATCTAAAATGGTTGAATTTAGAAACATCAGGTCTAAGAAACAAGGATCAACCTTTGAGAAGACAACGTGTAACTTTTATGTTAAAATGTTAAATGCAAACTGCTCCTCTGGTTCTTTAAGAAACTCCCAGAAACAATGTATGAGACATGACTTTTGTAGCAATATAGCTGTATGTCACAGACATTACTTGTGAAAAAAAGAGTATGACCAAATGACCTTTTCAAATACTACTTCATGACTTATGTTTCGTTTAATGACATCTTGCATGGTGAAACAAAAAAGAAAACCCACAGAACTGTCCAAGGAAACAATTCTCAATAGTCATATGAGTACAATTTCTACCTTTTTGTTAAAGTGTAAGCGCGTACGCATTTAAATACACAGCAGGTGATGTTGATCCAAACACAGTCACAGACAGCTATGTCTCTGTTGCATTCACAAATACTCTCACGTACACATAAACACACTAATGAGCCTCTTCTGATGACACAATGATCCCTCTCCATGGACTGAGGAGAATGACATCACAGTTATGGCCTTTCTGGACAGCTGCAACCGCCTGTCTGCATTACAAACAAAACACACACACACACACACACACACACACACACACACACACACACACACACATACACACACACACACACACACACACACACACACACACACACACACACACACACACACACATACACACACACACACACACACACACACACACACACACACACACACACACACACATACACACACACACACACACACACACACACACACACACACACATACACACACACACACACACACACACACACACACACACACACACTCTCACACAGGCCAACAACAGCACTCAAACAGCGTCCCAGCAGCTGCATCCAACAGAGAGGCACAGATATAATGGATTGCTCACAGATTCCTGCCATGTCTTTGTTAACAAATGGGGGTAAATCTGTCACAGATGCACATACATGCTAAATCAATAGGCACGTTGTCATGATATACAGAAAAAAATTGTTGGCACATGCTAACACACTTGAGATACCACCCATTTGTAAGCACATGCGTGTTTACACACACACGCACGCACACACACACACACACACACACACACACACACACACACACACACACACACACACACACACACACACACACACACACACACACACACAATACAATGTGACTTCCTTAGAGCTGAACATGTTTGATGTATATTGATTATAAGAAGTAGAAAACAAGATTTACCAACGACAGGCTTTAATTTTCTTTATGAAATATGACATATTGTGTTTTACATTAAGTAAAATTATATTATTTTATTCAGTCATTAATTTGCCATTAATTAATCTTTCTCTCTCTCCTATCTCTCTCCCTGCTTCTGCTCTCTGATCAGCTTATAACGACGCTTTTACTCTTTGAGTCTCGAACCAACAAAATCTTGCCATGAATTTAGAGCTCTCATGAGGAATTTTCAAGTTCTGTCATTATATTTTCATACAAATATGAATTAATTTATCACAGTTGTCCTACAACGATTAGGTTAAATATTTCTCTTCAGCCCCTGCAGTCTGGTCCTAACAGCGACCTCTGCTGACTGACTTGCGTAAAGAGTCAATGAAAGCATATCAATGGTCTATATTTAAGATTGAAATATAGTGCTAATTAATCCCTTCATCTATTCTTCAGTTTGTGCTTTTGTTAAGAATTCTGATGTATATTGAATAAAGTGTTCAATAAGTGTGAATAAGGTGTTTATGATTTGAACAACTGACTTTATTGCCTGTAGATTTGAGGTGATTGAAAGCAGGAAGAGCAGGTGAATCACTGTAGCCTGATGGTGTCCATTTAAACTGTTATCTACATACCGTATGTACAAACATATATCAGCCTTCAGTTTTGCCTGGAATGTCTTCTGCTGTGATAAAGGACACTGAATATGAAAATGAAAAAAAAATAAAAAATACGGTAAAGCTGCTGTCAGGAACTTTCAGGTTGGGTTTATTTTTATCACCACCTGTGGACAGTGACATCTCTGACACCAGCAGTGAACTCAAGCAAAAATCAGAAACAGTCAATCTTTATATTGCTTTTTTTTTAAGCTGATAAAGAGATAACAGTATTCATTCGTGTTATTTTGAACGAGCTGCAATGCCACCAAACCTGTTACACTGATGAGGTTGGTGGAAGACAGATGACAGATGTTAACCAACTTTTTGGGAAAAAAATCTGAGGAACAGACTGATGGAGAGGCAGACATTAGCAGGAACATGTGGGTGGACAGTGAGAAAGTGAAACAGTCAGACAGGTAGACACTGATGCCTGGACTGATTCATGTCACATGTTTAATAAACAAGCAGGTGGAACTGTGACCGGCTCTATGAAGGATTGCTGAGTCACCAACAAAACAATCTCCTCCACATACATTTGCAACTTCCGTCTCCCACTCAGACCACACCACCTCAAACACACACACACACACACACACACATGCACGCACACACACACTCTCTCATTACCATAGCAGTGCAGTCCTCCGAGCAGCTGGCCAGGATGTTGTCGTCATGATGGCACCAGTCGATGTCCAGGACAGGTCCAGAGTGTCCAGTCACGAGTGGGTAACTCTTATCCACACGACCTGTCTAAAGCATCCACACACAGCATGAAGTTAGAACAGTGGATGTTAAAAACATGTTAAAATCACTTACAATGGTATGTTTGTGAAAAATACACATTAGTGGGTTTTTGTCAATGGATTTGCAGATCAGGCCAACGTTCCTCTAATTAAATTTGAAACAGGTATAAACAGTAACTTTTATTGTTGATAATTGCTAGTTCCTTAAGGATTCATATTCATATTCAGGCTGCTGTTTCAAGGCGCGATATTAACGTCCCTGTGATGTGGGGGGGGGGGGGGTCAGCTGAGCGCGACACTGTGAGCCTCCACTTTCGCCTCCAACTTCCCTTAGTTTTAAAAATCTGATTTTATCTGGGATCTCACCATAAAGAATAATGTTAATACTGTAGGAATAACATTTGTAGGTGTTGTATAGTTTTTGGGGCTCTTAATACGTTTTTTACTTATTGGTATATGGTAAATGCACTTGAGCTTATACAACGCTTATCTAGTCTTCTGTCTGCTCAAAGCGTTTTTACACCGCATGTCACACCTACCCCTTCACACTCATTCACTCACTGATGACAGAGATATAAAGGGACAATCAGAAGTAATTTATCCCATTCATACACATTCATGCAGGAGCGATTTGGGGTTAAGTGACGTATCAGACATGTGGCTGCAGGAGCTGAGGATTGAACCACAGACCTTATGGTTGATAGACAACCCACTCTACCAACTGCGCCACTAAAGTCAGTCTTTAGTGAGTAAGTAACCAGTTTAGGAAACATTTTCATTTCAATGTCACTGTAAAATAAAATGGTTTTTTTTCAATTTAAACATTCAGTATTCTGGCTTCCTTCAAATTTAAAGTCCATTGAATTTGAGATGATAAGTTAAGATAAATTTGTATTCATTCCAAAAAAAATATATAAAACTCCTACTTTGACTAATTTGTTCTTGTAAACGATGAACTTACATTACAGTGTTGTTTTGTCAACACGCTGGGACCTTTCAGTTGTCAGTGGGCCGCGGTAACCACGCTCTATGTAGCCATATAACTTCATCTTAAATATAAATATACAAGAGGGTCTACTTTATTATAATGTATATCATTTTGACTCTTACTCTTTATTTCAAGTTATTTTTGTGACTTGGAGAATTAATAGTAGTTAATATTAATATATAAAAATAGTTTTAATATTAGTGGTTAATTTGTAACAAATGTTTCATGTCATGTACGTCTTTGTCACCTACTACTGGATGCTTTGAATTTCCCTCGGGATCAATAAAGTATCTATCTATCTATCTGGTTCTAAGTTTGGTTCTAATAGGAAACTATGGTAATCGACTAACAACACCCTCTGCTTTATTTGAATGGATCTCTGCCTCTAACCTGCATTTCAAACCATACCTTTAAAATAACCTTGTAGCAACAGTGTGTACTGTTACCAAACAGAAAATCAGACATTTCAATATAAAGCAGACTACTGTTATGATGTCACATACAGGTTATTTAATGTATCCCTGTTTCTATCGTGTGAACACATGTATCAGTTTTAGTGCACACAAACACACTCCCCAGGAGAGTGTATTTATAGCTGGGTGACGAGGCGTTGAAAGGGGAGTTTTTCTTGTGGCACTTTGGGGACCCTGAGGGGGGAGATGGAGGATGGAGAGCACATTGGTGTGTATTAATAGAATCACTCTGTGACTCCAGTGCAGAACCACAGCACATTTAACTGGGTCTCCAAAAAACTGTGCTCTTGTCCTTTGTCACTATTTACAGCGACTGGGCATGCAGCAGCAGTGATGACCTTGTTACCCTCCTGAAATAAATAAATAAAATATATTAGCTGCTATATGCCATGTGCTCTGAGGAATAAGTAATACTATAATTACATGTAAAAACCGTGTAAAAAAAATAAAAACTTTACAAGTTTCAGATTATAATAGTTTATTACATTTCTTCAAGTGCAATATTTTTTGAATGAAGTAAATTTTCATCTCAGTTCCCAGAATATTGGACTGTGATTGACAAATGGTGTTAGCAGCCAGTTTTAACCCTTGAATGGGCAAACACACACACCCCTACACACATGCGCACGTCCTGCTTGACTCCCCTCTATGACAGTAAGAGATATGTTTTATATCTTCTGCTATACCCAAGATAAAAATCAATTAAAACTCATGCTAATATTTGTTAGCATGCTACATGCTTGCAAACACTATAAAGACATTTGAATTTCACCACATATTCAAATATTTTATCATTGACCAAACTATGGACACTAGATCATTTTGATTTAAATAAAACAAAAGAAAATTTGTGTACCAAGTATTTTTGGAGAAATTATTTTCCAAACAACAAATGTCAACCCACTTTGCAAGAAAGACTTATGCCAATAGGATTCATGAGGTACCATGCATATCTGAACGATATGACAGCTGAAGAAAGGCATCAAGTATGGAGAGAGAAGTAGACATGGATCAATGGGCCTAGACCAGGATCTGAACCTGTGGCCGATACATTGATGACTCAAGTGTCTGTATTTACATCGCCTGCTCTTCACACTGAACTAAAACCAGCACCAGTGTCTTACAAAACTAACTCGAACTTTTTGCAGAATTAAAAACCTTAACGCTCGCTTAGGAAACAGCAACAACAACAGCTCCTACATACCTGAACTCCCTCATCCAGGTTTCACCCACTTCTGCCTGCTATGCTCAACCAACCAAAGGCACCTGGTAAACACTTATTGATATTTAATCAATCAATCAATCAGACTTTATTTATATAGCACCGTTCAGACAAATTAAATTGCAGTTCAAAGTGCTTTACAAGAGTGCAGAAAAGTAGTTTATAAAATCAGTGAGAGACTATATTGATGCTACTGATGATGTTGATGATGATAAAATTGAGGACGTTGACAATGATTCATTTAAAAAATGTATTCTATACACCCTGTGCACCTGTTTCTGTTCGGACTTGAAGCCGTTTGTTGGCACTTACTGACTTTGTTTTCTCCTGTCAGAGTTACATCTGCTATATATAATTCTAACATCGTTATTGTAACAATGGGGTACATGTTATACCTGAAAAACCAGAAACATACCCCAAGCAAGGATCTAGAATAAAGCCTAGAAAAGTTTCCTCACTGACCTTAGTGATGGGCAGAACCAGGAATGCTCCTCCTCCGCTGGATTCAATGATGACTGCCAGGAACTTGGGGTTGACGGCACAGAAGGAGCTGTCCCACGTAACCTTGGAAACACGAATGTCATCGTAACCCTGCTCAGCCTTGACCGTCTGGCCAAAAACGTGGCGAAACTTGCTCTGCCGCACGATGCTCCGACTCATAGCTGAGGAGAGGAAAAAGGAAAGGAGGAAGTCAAATAAAAGATGAGAAAGTTTCAGTATCATGTAAAAAACAAAGAAAATAAAGCTTAAATAAAACTTCTGCAGTGTGGACCGCTTGCTTGGTAGTTTATATAAATGGCTTTTTTGCTGAACTGTAACTTCATGTGTTTCATTGAGCAGCTACTGCTACCATTTGTTTTCAAGGTCAAAGTGACTCAGTGATGGCTAATGACGGTGCTTTCAAACTTTTTATGTTCAAGTTGCCAGGAAAAGTTTGTTCACCTTTGGTATTTCTTTTATTCAGTTTGAAAGTCACATTAACAAGAAAGAAGATTGTGTGTCGTCTGAGCAAGAACAACATTTCATCTTACTGCTATTGCTAACACAAACAGCTTAATGATACTGGCCTTCTGCTCACTGCAATTTCATCAAGCATCAAGCAACAAAAAGAAAACTAAAAATGTTTTCTCAACCAGCTATGAATGATGCAACAACACACTATTTTGTGTAAAAGATGAACATATTGTGAGTTACATTTGCCTCATCACTGGATTCTGGTAGCCAGAATTGAGAACATCATGAAAGTATTATTTATTGTTCTTAACACAAATCAGGATTTTATGACAACTGCTTTAAGATGGTTATGTTTACTGTCATATCTCATCAAACAGACAAAATGGTACATATTAGATATTAGCTGAAGGTTTAAGATTTATTTTTGGGTGTTTTGTGCCTTTATTGGAGAGATAGGACAGTAGATAGAGTCGGAAACCAGGGAGAAAGAGAGTGGGGAATGACATGCAGGAAAGGAGCCACAGGTTGGATTTGAACCTGGGCTGCCTGCTTGGAGGTCTACAGCCTCCATACATGGGGTGAAGTGTCATACTCTTAATAATAAAAGAATATAGCATATTTGTATTGGACATTGTATACAGTCTCTGTGACCTTACAAATTGGTTTGTGAAATGCCTTTTTAAGTCTTGACTTTGACATTTTAGCTGTAACCATATTGGCTCGAGGCTGCCAAGTTTGGATGAGAGGCTGTGAGCTTGAGATTAGTGACAGGTTGGCAAATCCTATTTTATCAATGTATACAATAAAACAGTCTAAACCCAAGGCTAATTCATTAGCTGGCTATTTATGTAGTCTATCTATTATGAAACCAAATCAGAAAACACTATTTAAGAAGGCAGAAGTGACATCATGGAAACATAAATTTCTTCTATCTTAGGTTGCTGGTTGTTGTTCATAAAAGGGGAGCAAAAAAAAAATACTGTATGAGGATACGTTAACATATTTCATTTATAATTTAATGCAAACTATTGAATCAATTTGACGGTTAACGCTTATTAAATTAACATTCATTCGAAAGTACAACTTTTACACGTTTAATGTTTTTGATGAAACTTTTTCATTTTCTTCTTTCTACAGAGACAGGTCATTTTAGGACACATCTGTACACCTCTGCTATGAAATTATGAATGGCCATCTTGAAATGTTTGGAATTCAAGCCAAGTTTTGCCTGCTATTCTCTGATTAATGAACATTATCATGTATTTTTAGGCTCTTTCCTGTGGCTGTCCCAGGCACCCAGCCAGTGGGTAATCCACCAAAACACAGGAGATATTTTATAACAGTGCCTGCCATACCATCAGTCTTAGTATTAATAGTTGCTTGTCCTAGCAATCACTATGTGACAGCCGAACATCAAAGACAAACACTAAGACACACAGGACAGATAAAAGGCCGGGGGAGAACTTAATATATGACGGACACAATGCTATAGTGAGGCAACTGCATATATATGATACAATCCCTGTGAGAATATGAAGTTTAAATCTTATCTAACATGCAGTCTTAGACTGCAATGACTTACATAAGACTGCAATGACTTACATAACGCCAAAACTAAAAGCCTAAATGTAGAAGTAGGCCTGCTTCAGTCCCTAAAGACTTCTGATAAATGTGGCAGAGTTCTTCCTCTTGTTTAACCGATCATAAAAACTGATCCTGCCCATAAAAATAAAACCACAACAACAATTTAGGCTCGGGTCAAGCATATCAGGCTTGTGACAAAGTTGACACTAGAGCATTCTAGATATAGACTCACACTGAGTCTAATGAGGATTCATAGCTCCGACAGACTGATGAGAGGGCAGGAGCGCTCTCTTTCTTCCTGGAAGCTCTCTGTTATCAACAGATTTAAATTCCAGAGCCCACTGAAGCTGGCCAGCCGTGGGGCATTTCAGGGTGAACACAATATCTTCCATATCTGTGTTTGTTTGATTACGGTGACCGAGTCACAAACGTATCAATGAGATTGTTTTAATTCTTCATTGAGACAGACTGACCCTTAGCTTCAAATGGTTATGCCGACTCAAACCCTTTTCTTAAGTTTTTTGTGATGTTTTTGAGATATTTGACAAAAAACACTTTTATTTTTTTCCATCTTAATATCCCATTAGAACGTAAACAAATGCCTTCACAGATGCCTGTGTTTCCGGGGCCCTGACAAATCTCAAAAATATAACTGAATGGATGTGATTATGATCCATAGCAAACTTTTACTGGCCCCACGTTGCTTTCATACCTTTCACATGAGCTGTTACCTGCAGGCTGTTTTGCCATACAACTTGTTAGAAAGTTTTAACCCATTAATAATCTTTGCTGTAAGGTAAAAAAAAAAAAATGCTGTTTCTGCAGCACATAGATCAACAGTTCATATGACACCCACCCATCTGCAGCATTTTCAGTTTTAAAAAGTACTATGTTACCTCAAATCATCAATCTTGTGGCCGATGGTCTCTTTTTTTTTATTTAAATTGAATATTATATTATGTTTAGATTTGCTAACATTGTGTTTTTTACTCATATTGTGTGTTGATAACCTGCTGCTGTAACGCCACAATTTCCCCGTTTGGGATCAATAAAGTAATTCTATTCTATTATTCTATTCTATTTTACTGTTGTAGGTCATAAAGAGTCATTTGTATTCATTTTAGTCGGTTTGATATCCAACTTAAATTTCCTTATAGTAGCTTCAAATTGTTTGATGTATGAACTTAGAGAAAGGTTGCTATTGGGAGCTGAACAGTGTGCAGCATTTCTTGCTGTGCACCTCTATGTATTTTGTTGGATGTGCGCACATACATTTTTCTCTTTTTGTATATGAACTAACACATCAAAGCCTTGAGGTACTCCTTCAAATGTGCCTCAGGGTATAGAGACAGCCCTCCACGGTGGCGCACACTCAAGAGAGTAGAGACAGAGCGAAAGAATGACACTGCCACTTTCCTAATATAGACATGACAAACTGCTCTGTCCCACCCGGGCCAGCGCTCCTCCCTCCCTGATCATAAATAGTCCCAGAAAGAAGTCGACACGCTCCATGGCGCTTTATCGTTAATGAACGGACCGTAAATTTAAAGAGCCATTACGCACAGCCTTTACACATTTACATAGGAGGCTGTCAGGGGGGGTAAGGAGGTGGTGGGGAGAGGTTAGTTAGGTTTCATCTTTAAGAAACCCGCAGCTGTTAAGCACAGCTCAAGATCTGGCCAGTCCGCACAGGAGGGGAAAGTGCTCAATCCCAGTACACCGACTCTGTATGAAGATTTCCAAGAGGACGCGCACTGAGTGCAGAGAAGACGTTGACGCACCTCTCAACCCACTGCAGCACCCCCACACACAAACACACACACACACGTATTAGGAGAAAAAGTCCAGCTCACCTAAGGTTTCGGGAAGAGACCTCTTCCCGGAAGAACTCTCACTGTATCTGTTGTATAGCCTTTACGTAGTTCTCCTCCTCCTTCTGCTGGTTTTTATTCCTTTAGGTGGTAATCCTCCGACCCGTTTTCCAAGAGTGGGAGACGCACCGGACAACTGCGTGACGCTCCTCGGCAGGGAAAGAGAGAGGACCTGAGCCGAGCTGGGAGAGGGGAGGGTGTGGGTGTGTGTGGGTGGGTGAAGGGTGGGTGCCGGCTATTTTAGAACGGGCTCTGTCAGTGCAGGAAAACGTGACGCGCGCCTGGTACAGGGGGTAGCGCGTCTCCGTGGGGTCACTATCACAGCTGGTGGCCTCTAACAGAAGAAATGTGATTAAGGGGAAGTGGGATGTTTAGAAGATCAGTAAACGCACACAGGTGACCTGATGCTACCTTCAGATACTTCACTCCTGCAACACATGCAATCTCAAACTGAAAAAAAAAAGTTGGTAAGCCAGAAGTTTGTTGCATCGGATTTTACAGTTGGTCTGACCATTTGGGATGTGCCTTTATATTTGAAGCAAGAGCTTTCATTGTTTTTCATCAATAGTGTCAATAGTTACCTCACAGGAAGTATATAATGGAGATAACCTGTTAGAGCTAAATTAACCAGGACAAAGGGAGAGTGTTAACCTTGTGGTGAGTGTGTTCACCTGACACTGCTAAATATAGAAAGAACAGCTGTAGTTATGAGTGTATTATTCATATGTAATAAAATATATCAAACTGGTTACTGAACAACACAATTAAAAACATCTATTTTATATTAAAGTCAGCTGAACATTGGTGGATTTTGAAATGTATTTGCAAGAAAATTGTACTTAGTATGACTTCTAAGTCATTTTGAATACGGCTCAGTTATGTCAAAAATGTAAACAGGTACTGTCGTCATGTTCTTTAAAGTATTATGACTGTAAATAACTGCAAAAACACTTAATCTCAATAATTGCCACTGTTTAATGGTCACAGTTGAAGCACATGATAGATAAAAAAAAAAGACTATGTACACTGAAGTTTTAAAATCAAACGAAATAGAAGTTAGGCTTTGACAACATACACACATACCCAACAGTTGCTACAATCTACTCATGCTCCCCCAAAGTAGCAACCATACATAGAAAAAAGCCACATCCAAATGAAAAAGGGAGTAAAGTGCATGTATGACAGACCTGCCTGAACAGACATTTCTGATAGACTGCAGAGAAGCTCCACTTCCAACCACAGGCACACTCCTTAAAAATGTGTACAAAAAAAGAGAGATAAAAACAAAAACTAAAGTGTACACCCACATTGCAAAGTTGTGCTACTCACTCACACACAGACACAAACAAGATATAAAAACATGTTCAGCTCCTACATTTTCAAAACTCACGATACAGACCATTACATCCTAAAGAAATAGCAGAAAAATCACAAATATACACTCTGCCTTAGCTCCGAACGGCCTAACCCCACACAGAAATACATACAGAAGATGTCCAGTTTGAGTGGCATACGAGCTGAGAGGTTGAAGAAGAGAGATGATGAGAAACATCACTTGTTGACAATGACACTGTAATTGTTTCTGACTGACTTTCCAGGAATCCAGAGATTGACTTTTGTGCAGGTCAGGTTTGGTTGAGACTTACTGAGGTATTGTGTAGTCAAAAAAAAACATTACAACAAACAGCAGGCCTTTTTCTCACACACTTGTTTCAACAAAGTTCTTTACAGCTATGCAAACGTTTTCAGTTGATATTCCTGTTGCCATCTCTACATACACATTTCTGAGAAAGCAACTCATCTGATGTGGCTGTGGTTTTAGCTGATCTCTTTTGTGCTTGGATTATAGACTGCATATTAAGATGGACGGAGAAACAGCTGTCCAGGAGTGAAGGCTGTCAAAAGATGTAAAACTCCTGCTGAATAGGTCACAAACCGGCCTCTATTAACGGAGCAAACAGATAGGAAATGTGTCAAACTATAAACTCTAAATGCCCGTCAGATACATTTTTCTTCACTCTGGTTTAGTCATGATATTTATCATTATCATGCTGTTTTGTGTTCAAGTCATCCTGTTTCACAGATGTTTCTTTTGAATTATTTTGATGCTAGAACCAGCATTAACTGCCATGATTGACAACTCTGTTGATGAATGCTGTCCTGCAGCACTGTGTCACCGGACTAACAGAGTACAGCAGAAACAGCTAAAGTAAAGGTAAATGAACACCAACACAAGAGTCATTTAATTTACATAAATGAGTGTCTGCTTCAAATCGGCACAAAAATCTGTTCCACTGTGGACTGTACCCACCTGAGGGATTTCTTGCCATTTCATCTGCCAATTTCCGTTTAATTTTAGTGGAAGCAGCGCGATGTTGATATTCTGGCTTCATCCTGTTCAATGGAAGGAGGCTGAGGCATGCTGTCCCTTTGTGTATACAGTCTATGGTTTGGATGCACTGCTGCTAGCAAAAAAGGTCTCAAGACAAAGTCTCTGATAAATCATTCCAACTTCATCTTTACATGTACATTTTGAACCGATTGTGAAGGTTTGTTTTGTTTTGAGCCAGTTAATTTACACATCAGATTGTACCAGAAGAAAAACTGCATCTTTTTTTTTTTTTTTTGTTTGCAACCCAGTACAACAAGCACATTTTGATGATGAGACAAGAAAAGACAAGAAGTGGATAACAGAGGCTACATTCCACCTAAGATCAGGTTGGATTATTCAGCCAACCAACAGAGATCAAGTACATTTATATCAAGTTGATAACTGTGAAACCAGCCATGATTGAATATGTGCAGGCTCAGGCTGTTAGCATCGGAAACACGATGGTCATTGGAATGATTGTTTTTGCTCCTTTCTGAAAAATGTTGATAACCCATCATGTCTTCCAATTTCCCCTATTTCAATGAACACAACCATCATAGCCTTTTCACTGTTCATTCACTGAGCCTCATATCGCAGATCTTCATGGGAAAAGCATACAGATAAGAAACAACTTAACACATCCTTTAAGGCAAGAGGCACTGGTTTGTTTTCGCTGAATAAATCAAACATATGCACTTGATTTGTGCTCGTTCTCTCGTTCTCTCCCTCTCACACACACACACACACACAAACACAAACACACATGGTGAGGGTTACATGGTGTGGTAAAGGGTACTACTAGCAGTTCTTTTTTTAAGCCGCCTCAGGGGATGAGTCCTTCCATATTGCTGCCTTGCTGTCATTAGCATCAGCCCAGGTAAATGCAGAGAGTCTTGGTCAGAGTTAGGTAGTCCCTGTGGATATGATGCTGGAGGTTGTGCAGGTGGAGAGGTTTCATGATCCTTATCAAGGCTCTCTGCATCAATAACGAGGCTTTCTGGTTGCTGTTGGGCTAAGGGGGGAGAGTTGTGGACCCGCTGTTTCTTAGACTCGTCGCTAACGGAGTGGGTTGAAGGTTCTGCTGTAGATGGAGCTACCGAGGTGCGGCTGAGCTCCCACTCACTCAGGTCATTTGCGAGCAACTCCAGACAGCCCAGTTTTGCCAAAGAGGCTGAGCGCTTCATAAGAGACGGGGGGGTCAGTCCAGCCTGGCGAATCCTGGCTTCCACTTCTCTGACCCTTTTCTGGATGCTGCTGCCTCGCTTTGGAGTGGTTCCAGCACTGAGCCCAAAAACCTGGTCCACACAGCAGATTCCGCCCATGCTCACCTGCTGCAGGAAGGCACCGAGCTCGCACAATGTCTCCCACGTCTCCCTCATGATAATGTCACCTTGAGGTCCATCTGTGGAGCACTCCCAGTCTGTGCCTGACTCGAGCTCTGTCACGCCCTCCAAACACAGGAAGTTCACTGAGGCAAATGGGGAGTGGGCAGAGCTGAGGAAAGGGGAAGAGGTAGAGAGCTTTCTAGTATCAGCAGGCTGGTGTTTTTGTCCTTTTGTGCTTCTGTGAGTATTTCCTAGATCACTCAACTCAATTAAATCTCCACTGTCCCTCTTAACTGGTCCATCCATCACATCTTCTTGCTCCTCCTGCATGCTGCTAACATCTGACACCTGTGAACCAACGGCTGTATCCTGGGTACTAGACATTGTAAAAGGGGTGACACTAGGTGGATTCCGCCGAGAAGAAGATACGCTGCTTGAGAGGGATGGTGGAGATGAGGAGAGTGATGGCGTCTCATGCTCCTGTTTCATTATCTGCTCCAGCTGTTTGGTGACACGTCGCACGGACACCCTTGTCAAGTCGCTGTGGAGACAAGCAGGATCTGCCTCCTCCTCCTCCTCTTCTTTGTTCCTCACTTCCTCTTTAACATTCTCAGCTTCCTTGTTTATCAAAACATCTGCAACCTCCGATTCCTGCCTCAACTTCCTAGCTTCCTGGTCCTCGGGGCCCTGAGGTGCTGGTTGACTAAGAAGGCCTTGAGATGCGTGCTCTGTGATCTGCACAGGAACCATCATTTCCTACAAAGATAGGAACATAATATGAATGATTATTCAGAGTTGATGCTAAATGAAAGTTTTAGTTTATCCATTAAGTTTTATCAAAGAACCTCTAAATTAAAACAGATTCAGATGTGAAAGATAATCTAAATGAAGAGTTCCACCGTTTTGCCACAAGGTGGCACCCCTGGACAGTGCAAAGATAAGATGTTGTGCGTTTAACAAGATTCTAAAGATTACCATCCAATCACAGTATCATTTTGCCAATCCATACTGCCTTACTTCTTTTTAAAAGCATTTGATCTCTTTTCCTCTGATCTGTTTACTGCTCCTAATATATTCATCTCGTTCAAAGTACTCTTCCAACGTCCATTATTTACTGGCCTTTAATGCTTTTATTTATTTATTTTTGTATATATATTTTTTTCAGGTTTTCAGGTTGTATTTGGTGTGTGCTATCTTCTCATAATCTTTCTATTACTTTGATTTTTTTATTTATCTATATTCCTTAATGCTTTATCTACTTTTCAAGCTCTGCCTGTTTTATCACTTTTATTTGCATGAATACTTGTAATCATTTTGTTAAATTTTAACTTTTGCTCAGAGGAGTCGGTAAAATCTACAAGAATATCTTCGACAAAAGATTGTTTTGTTACCTTCTGCTGCACTGCCTTTGGGCAGTCAGCTTTCTGTGTGAAAGCAACAACTCAGTGGACCGCCTTGCCAGACAATATGAAGTACTGTGATTCTATCAGCAGCTTTAAAAATAAACTTAAAAATCTGATGAAAGAATCTCAAATCTGGAACCACTAATCTTTGTATTACTGCATTTCAGCATTTAACTTGAATAATATATTGTGTGAGAGAGAGAGAGAGAGAGAGAGAGAGAGAGAGAGAGAGAGGAACAGCTCTGGGATACTCTGTTATGTTGTTATAGTTTATTTTATCATTATTTAATTTTGACCTGCCGAGGGACTGCTGATGTAAACTAGCTTTAAGCTAACTCTGGCACAATGCATCAAATGACAACATGTATGTCTAATATTCTACATGGTCCCTTTACAAATAAAAATAAGTTAAAACATTTTTTACAGACTTCTCTCTGTTTGGCCTGACTGTTGAATGTTTATACTGTTATCTTCCAGAGTTTCTGACTTTACTTTAGCGGTCAAAGTACTTTGTAAACATCTATATTTAAAGGTGCTTTATCAATAAAGTCATTATTATTATTATTATTATTATTATAATAACAGAAATATTGCCTTGGAAAAGGAAAGAAATAAATCAGCACACTTATGGACAAAGACAATTGAAAGACCCGGGAGATGCTTTGAAGGGTCTCTGTGACCAAAACTTGGACATTAATGTTGATTGGGAAAGTTAAATGAAAGTACAGCAGTTTTACATTTTTACAGGCAGAAGTCTTACCTTCAATTTTCCTTCCTCCTTCCCGCCACTAATCGGGACCTCCTGAAGTGGAGGTTGCTGTTCCTTTCCACAACTCTTCGGCTGGGGCGGCTGCTGTACAGCAGCACAGTGACTTTTACCATCTTGACTCATTCCTTTAAACTTTTCCCTGGCACTGAAAAAGTTGATGTGGTCTGCACTGTGTCCAAACAACATCTCACTGTCCTGTGGAATGGCACTGGGGTAGCTGATCAAATCACTAGTGGAGGAAGAATGGGCTACTATACACATCTGTTGGTCAGAGACTGTTTTTTTGACAGGCACTGGTGCAGACAGACATTGGGGTCCTGCTTGGTGCGTGCTTGGTGCTTGTGTTGTCGTGGGCTCAGGCACTGATACAAGTATGGGTTTTATCACAGGCAGAGAGCAGGATAGCACCTGTGGTTTGCCAACCTCGTCCATGCAGGCTGGAGTTGGGGATGGAGCAGGGGAGAGGGGGATGTGGTGGAAGGATGGAGGCGGGTGAGGCTGGCCCACTAAAACACTTTGTGCAACAGTCACCATATCTGTTTTCTGAAGCTCGGGCACCACAGTGGCGGCCCTTGGCTGGGAAAGGGGAGGCGATGACGGCTGCTCCTCAGAGTCACATGAGCCATTAGAAAGGGGGGGAGATAAGGGAGACACGGATCCAGCTGTCGACTTGGGACAGGGGGATCCCAACTTGTTGATCTGGACTACAGCAGAGTGAGAAGGGGCCTCAAAGCTGGATGCCAACACTCCTTCAGGGGCTGAAAATCTGAGCTTGTTGCACTGGATACCTGTATCAGGCTGGCTGGTGGAGTGTGTTGCTTTGCTTTTGTTGATTGGAGTTCCCAGTGACTCCAGCAGTTCTTTCACAGAAGGGCTTGGCGCGCTGCTGGCCTGGTTATGCGGGTCAGAGTGACCCAGGCTGTGTGGTTGGGCGTAAGACTTGGACAGCGGCTCATGGGCCTCAGATAGATCACTGTCAGAGTGAGAACGCCACAGTTTGTTGTGCCTCTGCTTGCTGTGGACGAAGGTGACAAAAGGAGTTGGGTTAAAGTCTGTTCATGTTACACCTACCATTTTGAGACCATAAATTCAGGAACTAAACATGCAGATCATTGTTTTAAGGTTAACATCCTCTTTGTCCTGTGTCACAGATAAATGAAATACAGTATATCATATGCACATTCCCCGAAACTAAGCTCTCCCCAACCTCTTCCAAGACAAAACAAGCTATTCTCAGTAAAGAAAGGTTAAAAATACAAGAAAAACAGAAGTACAGATTACCTGACTAATGCAACTTAGATGCACTGCAAATCACACACATCCCTGAAATAAATTATACTATTAATAAATAAATAAATTATAATAATATTAATAAAGCTTATGGTTTCATATAAGGCTAGTTCCTCTTAAGATAAAACAGCTATAGATGAATCAGGGGAAAAAAATGGAAGTTGATAAACTGCAGTTTCGTCTCCCTACAACATCTGCAGGTTTGAATGGGAGCTTTTTTTTAATTTTTACTATAACTTTCTATGTGACCTTAGTTTTAACAACAAGTAAAGGACTTCGGGAAGAATCTTTGGAGCTCTTAGATGCTTCAACAGTCGTAACAAACTTAAACAAAGCAGTGAGTGCACACTGTATTAGTCCAGACACTTTACATACATTCACTGGCCGTGCAGAGCACTGAGATATTTTCCAGAAGAGGATCAAGATATTACTATTTATCATTGTATCATAATTATTAGTCATTTGGGCCTTTCTGAGTGACATGTAGAAGTTATTTACTTGCTCACCGCAAGGCGATTAATGAAAAGACTTTCCTAGTTTGGGGACAGTTGCTCAAATTGTGTGAAAAAATAATTAATGAAACCCTGAAGCAAATATTGAAGTACTCTAAAGCAGGGTTGCTTTGTGTATCTTTGAGTACCTGGCCAGCAGTATGCCCTGATACTCCTCCAGCTGTCTCATGAAGGAGGGGTTAGGTTTGGTCACAGTTCGACGCTCCTTCACGTAATCAAATGCTTTTTTCAAGTCCCAGCCGTACTCCTTCATGGCGTAAGCAATCACTGTGGCAGCAGAGCGACTTATACCCATTTTACAGTGCACCAGGCACTTTGATCCAGCTTTCCTGGAGTGGACAAGAAGAACAGAGCACACATGTCAGCCTAATATTTTCTAAGTCTGATAGAAGTTCTGATTGAGTCTTTGTCTCATCAGCAGCTACACATAAATTCTAAAAAAAAACAAAAAAAAAAACATGGCTGACAGGAACTGGAAGAATGATACTTTTCAGAAACAAGATGATCTGAGGAAGAGAAAGTCATGAAATGTAAAACTCACTTGGCTCTGGATATAAACTTATAGGTGTCATTCCAATAAGCAAGCAGGTCTGTCGCCTCCTCATCATAAACACGGATGTTGTGGTACTCAAACACACCGGGGAAGAAGTTATCGATCTCCCTAGTTACATTCAGGATGTATTGAACCCTGAGAAAGAAAGAGACACGAACAAGAGGAGGCAGGAGAAGAACATGAGAGAGATTATTGGATGTGATGTTGGTACACACATGGCCTGTTTGGATAACAGACAAAATCTTTGTTCGGTCTTATTATATAAAACTGTTTTTTAATTGACTTTAGTACAGCCTGTACTGTGTAGTGGCTTTTGTTGTTTTAGCCCCCCTACTTACCCACTCTTCTGCAACTCTTCCAAATTGGATGCATTCCACTCAGATCCCTGTAGGAAACAAAAGCAATCCTCAGACTAGTTTGGAGCCTTCAACTGAGCTTTTCATAATGCTTTAATCCTGTAGCAGGCTGTCTTGACATCCAATGAGCACTCCAACCCAAACAAGAACAAAGTACCTTGAAATTTGTAGGAATTACACAAGACTATTTCATATTTTGCCAGTTTCCCAGACATAGATTAGACAAGAAGTACAAGAAATGTTCATGCAATTTACTTGAGATTAATGATAAATTATTTACATCTAAGAGCTGAGACATTTCCTATTATTGAATGGATTTATTTATAAATTTCAGATTCAGTTTTCTTGCTGTTCCTTATCCTGTAGACACGAGCAACTACACACTGAGACAACCTACCAAGAAGACGTGATCAAAGATCTCTGTAGGACTGTCCATCTGGCCCAGAATGACAATCATCTCGTTGTCGATGAACTCCTTAAACTCACGCAGGTTGCATGTCATGTGCATTTCCAGTGCTGTTCGGATCTGAGTAAAACACAAACACATAGATAAAATGTGAAACAGCAAATCCAAAAAGGCTTGACTGCAGGCCCTATATTTTCTTTTGAAAGCTCAACCCTGATGACTAGAGATCTCAAACATGGATCCAATTTGTCGCAAAGAATGAGATAAAAAGCTTTTCAAATTTCACTGACGACTCCCTCTGTTCAGGGTGTATTAGATTCCAGCATCAGAAGCCCTGACTCACCTCTTTGCAGGTCACATTCTCGAGGTCTTTCTGCATCATGATCTCCCTTAAACTGGATTTGATCTGCCGCTCAGTCAGCTCTCTTTCTGTAGGACTGCAGAAACAACATGACATTAAAATAGAATATAGGACGGAAGTTCAAGTTGTGGTTTCTGTAAATATGTTAAAGTAAACATGAGGATGTCTGATCACACTTTATTACACTGTACAGTATGTACAACACCTAAAGGGAAGGATAGTGATTCAATTTCTACTTTTTCATTCTTTACTGTTGGCATAAAGTATATCAAAAATCTAAAAAAAAACCTAAAGATACAAGATGAATATCATGATCATATTTTCTAGAAAATTTGATGAAGAAAGGAGGAAGAGACTCAAAAGTTGGAAATATATACTTACATGTCAGAGAAGAGCACTGGTGAATCGGCACGGTGTGACTGCACATCCTGCATGGCATTCCACTCATTGATGCGTACCTGGTCGGAGCAGACCCTGCTCTGATAGTAGCTCACCCAGGTGAGGAACAAGCTGCCTGGGAAGTAGTTGTGACAACGAGCCACCTCGCACGCTTTATGGAGTGACTGCAGGGCCGACCTGTGAGAGAGCACGAGAGTGAGAATGAGATGGGATTTTTTAGAGGCAGGAGATGAAGGGGAAATCATGACCAAAATAGATACTTTTAAACTAATGGCTTTAAATAGATACGGGCAAACAATGATGTGAAATGGAAGATACACAGTAGAAACCAATGTCTACCTAGTCGTGTGATGAATGGGTGTATGACTCACCACATGGCCTGCACAGAAACAGGCTTGAATACATGCACCCTGCTATCAGTTGACACACTGAAACCCCTGGAAGCAAGAAGAGAAGGAGAACAGAGGAAAGAGGTTCAATAAAGATAGACAGTCAGCCTTCTTGTCAGCCTGGTGTTTAATATGTTTTTATCTCTGTCATTAAAGCATGTTGTAATTTTTCTTACCCATCTCCGTCCAGGTGGATCAAGGTGTCGCTCCATAAAGGCAAAACCATACCAACAGAACAAGAGCTGGAAGGGAAGAAACAGATTACCATGTTATGCTCTTTATCATAACAAGGGGGGGGGGCACATATACGTGTGTGTGTGTGACTCACCTATCTACAGGACTGAAATCCATTCCCAACACCACGCTCTCCTCGGTGTCCTGACGACCGTTGGTTGAAACAACCACCATGTAGCGGGTGACCTGAGAGTGAACACTCTCCAAACGAACCGCCTGGAGCAGGAAAAACAAAATTAAAGTGCTGAAAGTTCACGCAAAATCTGAAGTTTGAAGTTTGTCTCGGTGTGTGTGTTTGTGTTATAAGGTGTACCCACCAGTTTGATGTTGTCCTCTGGTCTGAGGACAGTAAACATGGTTTGTAGATGTTGCTGGATGTCTCCTAGTGGGAGGAGAGGAATAAAACATCAGCTTTCATCAGATTCAACATTCACGAAAACTCATAACGATTAATTTAGTAAAACAGTTTGTTGTTGTGACAAAGCCTCACCTGCGTGTTTGCTCCGTAGCTGTGAGAAGCGAGAGGTGGAAGATGTGGTGGAGCCATTTCCTCGAGGTAGGAACAGAGCTGCTCCTTTAACTGTCAGGAAACTTTCACTGATGCTGGACAGAGAGAGATAGAAAGAGAGAGAGAGAAAAGAAAAAAAGTGAGTGATAAAAAAACTTTAAAATGATAAAAACGAATCCTTGAGGGAAGATCACGCAATAGACATTGTTGTGGGCTCAGGGAAATTGAGATTTTTATTATATTTATAGAACAAACTGTCCTAGTGCTGTCCTTGTAATGCTATAGTGGTGTTCTGGTGTGGTTGTTTTTAAGTCCTTACTGTATTGTTCTTCAGCATGAAAACACCTGCTAATGTAAAGAGTATGAAGGATTTATTCATCTATAAAGGTGAATGAGTTTCAATATTGCAGATTTAGTCTTGTGTTATCTTAAAAATTACACATGACATCCTGTACAAACATCATATGCTGAACTATAATGGGAAGATTTGTGTGCCTTTAAGAGCTCAGGACTTGACTCGACTGTGAGGTTGGCAGCAAACAGCAGCTGTCTCCAATAACATGCCGGCTTAACTGAACTGGACATGTTCATAAAATGACAGGGGGCACAACTAACAACAGGGTGACAACAGAGAGGACAAAAGGAAATGTTGACTCATTTTTTTTTTTTCTTGAACCAGTACACTTTCCTGCAGTTACAAATTGCAACTCATTGTGTTTTTGTAACAAGCAGTTACACTTTAAGTTTCACTTAAAGTCTAAATTTGTTACTTAAGACTTGGGGAAACGAATAAAAGCCATGGCTAAGGCTGAGAAAAAATAAAAAAGAGACAGGATGTCTCATTGTGTCTGCTCTGAGGGCGAGAGGGACAAAAATACTGAAGAAAAGAACATTCTAAAGTAAGAAAAGTAGACTTCAAATATTTGTGATAAAGAATGTCATACAATGTTGTATTTGATGTTAAGTTTGTTTTTTCTAACACAGTCTCATGCCACACATCTGTTTCCATCTCAACTTCTCTGATAGTGAAATTCAAACAATTTGTGACCATTTTGAATAAAACTGGATCTGTTGTTACAGCATCAAAGAGTCTTCTAGTGAAACTCTTAATGGTCAAGTGAAAAAGATAAGATAAGATATGATAGGATATACTTCATTGTCCCAAAAGGTAAAATAGTTTTGGACTTTGTCCTGCAGTTACAAGTTAATTAAAAAGTGAATAAATATAGATCATACAAAACATGTGAAAATTCCACATAAAAACACCTTCCTGTAGCAGTGACATATTGACATGTGCCATGGCCCCTTGGCCGATCTTATGTTTCCTCTTATATTTTCATATAATAGTGGAAAAAGCCTTGATGGCCAATAAAGGGATAAATAGCCATAGTAACACTGGCAAGAAAGACAATTAATGAAGCTAGTCAATGATGCTGAAACTACACACAAACCAAATTATAAAAAAAAAAAAAAAATTGTTCATTTGGATGCTAGACTGCATTGTGCATCTACTGAAAGGAGCCTCAGTCCTTTAACCTTTAACAGCTGAGTTAGCACTCTTTTGCCGAATGTAAATAATGGACATATGTCTCATGAAAGTGTAAATAAAAAGTAAATACAGACAAACTATGCACCACTTTTGTAAGTCAAACAAACAAGTGGCATTTGAATGCCAATTCTAAGAACTAGTTCTCCCTCAGCTGATAGAGAAATCACATCCCATCATTCTTAAAAAGATTCTGCTACACAGTGAGCCCTTTCAGCCGTGCTTCCACAGGATTGAATGAGGGGAAATCCATACGCCTGGTTCAAGAAGAGCAAAGACAGAAGACTGCATGCGAGTAGATAAGTATGGCATGTGGGAGGCATTTGACATGAAGCAAAAGGAAGGAAACGTCTTCCTGCGGACAGTGACTCTGCTGCTGCTGTGCTGTCACATCCTTCCCATGAAGATATCATGGGAATACTGCATGTCTGTGTCATAGCAGACCATTGTTACTGAAAACTCCAAAGCAGGTTAAATGAGAAACTATGTCAAAAGAGGATGTGAGAGGATTTGTCCAAGCGGGTTTAGTAAATAAGAAAAGCTGTCCAACCATTGACTGGTCTGGTACAAACTTAATGTAACTCTAATAGACAATCACACAGTGAAAATACAATAACCCCGAGATGTTCCTTTGAATCACAGGTAGGCCACTGTCACACAGCAAAGCCAGCGGGTTTCAGCAGAGTGTAACCAGTTAACTTACAGTTTAGAAATGTTCCCCTGAGATATCACGGAGTTCTCGGTGAAATAAGGTCTCATCTGCTCCCCGCAGCAGGCGCAGAAGCAGCCGGCGGATGTGCTCCGAGGCGCGGTCTCAACACCGGGAGGCATGGCTGCTCGAGTGGCGGCGACAAGGCGCTACAGAGGCGGACTGTGGTGGTTACCAAAAGACTACGATGAAGTGTGGGGCGGTGGGGTCACTCCGAGGACTTGAAAACACAAAAGATCGTCGAGCGGTACTAAATTTAATAATCTGGAAAGAACTAATCAGACGTTTTGCTTCTATCGAAAATCGATACTGAAGATTTTTTTAATAACACACGGTATTGTTGGCTAATATTGAGAGAAGGCCGATATGTTGACATATTTAGCACAAGCTGTGGCAGAGCAGGTGCCTCATAACATCTGCTGAGTGGTTCTGCCCCATTTGTCTGCAGCAGGCTGCGGTAAAAGTGCCGCTGAGGGGAGGAGACACGTGTGGACCAATCAGCGAACAGAGCGGTGTGTCGGCGGCTTCAATCAGGCTTCAATGAGAGGAGGGGGTGACGCATGACAGCCACCAACCACAACACTGCCGTTTAGACACGTCTCTAAGAAAGGCCTACCAGTAGATTATTTTCAAAGGTAAATCAATAAAACAAAAAAACTTTTACGAATGTTAATGTTGATTACCAAGTTAATGTGATTAAATGATGGTCGACAGATAGGCCTAATATTCCAAAAATGTATGACTATAGGCTAGAAGACAACGAGATGTAGCCTAAACTGATATTTAAGATTTTTCAAGTAATTTAGTTTAAACTATTCTCAGATCAAACTCAGAAGAAAATGGCTTCCTAAACCGACAGAGGTAAATAGGCTTCAGCTTTGTGGCTTAAGGTTTAGTCAACCGGAGATAAATACACTTACATGCAAGGATTTGGTACTTTATTGCCTAGTATCTCAGAAGAAAATTAAGGTAGGCCTAAATGTTCACTATTTTCTGTTGCTACCATTAGGGTCAAGTTAAGATATCAATTCAAATTTTCAGAAATTCCGCCTTGATTTTTATGAACATTGTCAAATTTTTTATAACTATCAACTTTAAGTCAATGTAAAGATCGGTCCAGGCTGAATGATCGGCTGAAACTGAACTTTTCATTCCATTTCACCTTAAAACATGGGCAGTAAGTGATTCGTGCGCTCCAGTACTTTCTTTAGATTCTGCCAGTCTGAAGGAGTCCTTTGAATTATTTTTTATATAAACTTTTCATTTAGGGAACCTGAGTTTCCAAAACTCCAAGTTGATTTATTAATTAGGCTAAAGATTTTTTATATTTTTTTAAGTTGGTGCCTTGCCTACTACCTAATTAAACTGCCATAAAAACATGATTAAGGCTGTGATTGCTGCCACTTTGGGTTAGATTTAGGCATCAAAACTACTTGAAAAGGTTGAGAAGAAGGCCAGGATTTGGTTTCAAATAATCCATCAGTGTTTGTTTAAGTGTTTATAGGAGACAAACATCTATGTGCGAGAAGATGACAGAGAAAGGCATTTGGACATGTGCAAGATAAAGGCAAATTAAGAGGCAGGTGTGGGAATCGCAGGGTATTTCATGATACGATATGATACCTTAAACAGCAGTTCTGCGATCATGTGTGTAGTGCAAGACAGCAATTTAATGATACATACCGATATTGAATAATACAAAATTGCACATTATGTAAATTGCAGTATTCATATATTTTTCTCTGCAATGTGTTGTCATTTACACCTCTCATCACACTTCATCATTACTACTTTATTTCACTTCTGTTTGACATTAGCTAAATGTCTTTTACCATAATTTATTCCTCAACGTAGATAAATCTGTTGACACTGTCCTCATTCACAGTGGCAAGAAAATCAGTTTGGAGCTCAACAGTTAGGACCAGTGATATGGTAATTGTCTGGAAAACTATATATTGCTGTAACAATATTTTGTCCCATCCCTATTCAGAAGGTAACGATCCTGGTTCCTGACACAAAGTGTAGCTGAATGAAAAGATGGAGGAATGAATCAGGAAGCATGATATGGAAGCAGCTAAAATCATTA
Source organism: Labrus bergylta (assembly GCF_963930695.1). NCBI lineage: Eukaryota > Metazoa > Chordata > Actinopteri > Labriformes > Labridae > Labrus > Labrus bergylta. Next base: position 12,674,961 of record NC_089208.1, read on the forward strand.
ATCATACATTTACATTCAAAATGACTTCATGGCATCATTTTCACAACTCTCGTTAATCAAGTTAAACCAAAAATGATAGCAGTAAAATCTTAAAGCTCCTGTGAGGAACTTTTGGTGCATGAAGATTTTGGCGTCCCCCTGTGGACAAGGCAGGACTTCTTATCTACCCTTTTGTACTGAAAATGTCTGTGTTTTTTTTTTGACAAAAAGAAAATTAACCCTGCTTTTTGTAACAATCAAATATATCCCTCACCTCAAATAATTGCAGACGAAAATGTAAAAATCGTTTGTTACAGTGGATTGCAGTTGATGACTGTCTGGCACCCGCAGCAGTGGTTTCAAGCTTTCAAGTCTTTCTCATAACCAGCTAAAACTACTCACAGCTTCTGTCAACTGTTAAGTTACGCAGGTGGATCCCTAGTCTTATTTTGCTTAAATAAGCTGTTGGATCATTCCAGTCAAATTACTAGTCAGGTCTGACAAAGTTGTTGTCAGGATCTTTCAGCACCAGCTTTTCCATCCCATCTCGACTGTGTGAAACTCAATATTCAGTTGTGCAATTGCTTTCCATCGTGACAGCCAGATACCACTAACAAAGCAACCCTACAACCCACTTTCTTTAGATTGACAAATACTGAACTAACTTCTAGCTCAGTCTCATAAACAACAACCAGCCAACGGGAATTGTTTTTCTTTATCCAAGCAGATTCTAAAACAGAGTCCTTATCTGTCA